>NC_088401.1:16152349-16262349 GCF_034236695.1 Oncorhynchus nerka | reverse complement strand
GAATGTTGTTTCCACCTCCATGCTTCATGGTTGGGATGGTGTTCTTGGAGTTGTACTCATCATTCTTCTTCCTCCAAACACAGCGAGTGGAGTTTAGACCAAAAAGCTATTTTTGTCTCATCAGACCACATGACCTTCACCCATTCCTCCTCTGGATCATCCAGATGGTCATTGGCAAACTTCAGACGGGCCTGGACATGCGCTGGCTTGAGCAGGGGGACCTTGCGTGCGCTGCAGGATTTTAATCCATGATGGCGTAGTGTGTTACTAATGGTTTTCTTTGAGACTGTGGTCCCAGCTCTCTTCAGGTCATTGACCAGGTCCTGCCGTGTAGTTCTGGGCTGATCCCTCACCTTCCTCATGATCATTGATGCCCCACGAAGTTAGATCTTGCATGGAGCCCCAGACCGAGGGTGATTGACCGTCATCTTGAACTTCTTCCATTTGAACTTCTTCCATCACAGGTCTGTGACAGCCGGAATTCTTACTGGTTGGTAGGTGATCAAATACTTTTGTCATGCAAAGGGTATATAACAAAGTATTGAGAAACTTTTGTTATTGACCAAATACTTATTTTCCACCATAATTTGCAAATAAATTCATTAAAAATCCTACAATGTGATTTTCTGGATTTTTTTTCTCATTTTGTCTGTCATAGTTGAAGTGTACCTATGATGAAAATTACAGGCCTCTCTCATCTTTTTAAGTGGGAGAACTTGCACAATTGGTGGCTGACTAAATACTGTTTTGCCCCACTGTATAAGTATTGATTGTAAAGAGAACAGGCAGTTTTACTGTTACACTAATTCAGTCAGTCAAAGTCAAACGTCTTTTGTTCCTAGTCACGTGTCCATGGTGTGGAGAGTGCAGAACTTAAAAAGGTGTGTCTTTGAGCTGGCAGTGGGAGGCCTACAAACAGTAGGAGCACAAAGGTGTGTGTGTGTGTGTGTGTGTGTGTGTTGATTCTGGCTGTCTAACGGACACAGAACAAAGTCCATACCCCCTGCCACCGAGGCAGAACAATCTCTTTTCTTCATCTTGTTTTCATACATTTTTGGTGGGAAGCCAGATTCTTCATAACTGTCAGTAGATCATTAAAACAATAACTGTGATATGCAAATCACATGGACTGTGTGGTGAGCCCACCTGACTCCACCAACCACTCCTCCGCACACACCAGTGTCACACAAACACACACCAGTGTCACACACACACACACACCACAGTGTCACACACACACACACCACAGTGTCACACACACACACACACACAGTGTCACACACACACACCACAGTGTCACACACACACACACACATGCCACAATCTCATAGATGAGGTCGAACCATAGCGGACTTCAACAAGCAATAGGATAAAGGTGTCCACATGCTCCCAGTCGAAACGGTTTGGTAGAGTTTGTGCGTACAGTTGAAGTCGAAAGTTTACATACACCTTAGCCAAATACATTTTAACTCAGTTTTTCACTGAGTCAGTTAGGATCACCACTTTATTTTAAGAATGTGAAATGTCAGAATAATAGTAGAGAGAATGATTTATTTCAGCTTTCATTTCTTTCATCACATTCCCAGTGGTCAGAAGTTTACATACTCAATTAGTATTTGGTAGCATTGCCTTTATACATTTGTTTAACTTGGGTCAAACGTTTCAGGTAGCTTTCAACAAGCTTCCCACAATAAGTTGGGTGAATATTGGCCCATTCCTCCTGACAGAGCTGGTGTAAACAGAGTCTGGTTTGTAGGCCTCCTTGCTCGCACACGCTTTTTCAGTTCTGCCCACAAGTTTTCTATAGGATTGAGGTCAGGGCTTTGTGATGGCCACTCCAATACCTTGACTTAGTTGTCCTTAAACCATTTTGCCACAACTTTGGAAGTATGCTTGGGACCATTGTCCATTTGGAAGACCCATTTGCGACCAACATTTAACTTCCTGATGTCTAAAGATGTTGCTTTAATACATCTACATCATTTTCCTCCCTCGTGATGCCATCTATTTGTGAAGTGCACCAGTCCCTCCTGCAGCAAAGCACCCCCACAACATGATGCTGCCACCCCCGTGGTTCACGGTTGCGATGGTGTTCTTCGGCTTGCAAGCCTTCCCCTTTTTCCTCCAAAGATAATGATGGTCACTATGGCCAATCAGTTTCATCAGACCAGAGGACATTTCTCCAAAAAGTATGATCTTGGTCCCCATGTGCAGTTGCAAACCGTAGTCTGGCATTTTTATGGCGGTTTTTGAGCAGTGGCTTCTTCCTTGCTGAGCGGCCTTTCAGGTTATGTCGATATAGGACTCGTTTTACTGTGGATATAGATACTTTTGTACCCGTTTCCTCCAGCATCTTCACAAGGTCCTTTGCTGTTGTTCTGGGACTGATTTGCACTTTTCGCACCAAAATACGTTAATCTCTTGGAGACAGAACGTGTCTCCTTCCTGAGCGGTATGACGGCTGCGTGGTCCCATGGTGTTTATACTTGCATACTATTGTTTATACAGACGAACGTGGTACCTTCAGGTGTTTGGAAATTGTTCCCAACGATGAACCAGACTTGTGGAGGTCCACAAATTTTTTCTGAGGTCTTGGCTGATTTCTTTTGATTTTCCCATGATGTCAAGCAAAGAGGCAATGAGTTTGAAGGTAGGCCTTGAAATACATCAACAGGTACACCTCCAATTGACTCAAATGATGTCAATTAGCCTATCAGAAGCTTCTAAAGCCATGACATAATTTTCTGGAATTTTCCAAGCTGTTTAAAAGGCACAGTTTGTTAACAAGACATTTGTGGAGTGGTTAAAAAACTAGTTTTAATGACTCCAACATAAGTGTATGTAACCTTCTGACTTCAACTGTACATTATGATGACATTTTGTGAGGGTTTTGTTCGTTTTGGACATCGGTGTGTTTTTTGGGGCTGTTCGGACACATAAATTTTTTTCTGGAGGCAAATTAAAGTTCAGAGCTGAAGTCCACCTCCATTCGCCAGTGATTGCACATTTTTTCTTTGAGAAATACTGCACCAAACATCTTAGTTAGATGGAAAATTACACAACTAAGAACTCCTCTGCAAAAACATCCAAATGAATGACAACTCCAGAAATCTATCTTAGATGAATTCTGACTATTTTAAGGAAGTGTATACTGGCTACTGCACATCAAGATGGACAAAAAGTGCTATTGCCTCTTTTCCGGTGGTGGCAGTTGGAGTCTTGTTTTAAAGTGTAATGCAGTTGATTGTTGATGTCATGAACATGTAAAGAGCTGACATCCATAACAGTATATCCCTTTTGTTTTACCTCAACATAGTGTGAAATACATACAAACAGTAGCCTAAATGTAGGATCATTTTTCTGCGGGAGATTCTGGATCTATCCCCTAAGGGCATTACAACGGCGTTTTCATTGTTTTGGTCGAGTTCGATTGATCCCTTTACCGAATATATACACAAGCTAATCTTAATTACTGAAACTAGCCATTACCCCTAACGGCAGGTAGCCTAGTGGTTAGAGTGTTGGACTTGGAACCGATAGCTTTCAAGATTGAATCCCTGAGCTGACAAGGTAAAAATCTGTTGTTCTGCCCCTGAACAAGGCAGTTAACCAACTGTTCCTAGGCCGTCATTGTAAATAAGAATTTGTTCTTAACTTAACTAGTTAAATAAAAATAAGTAAATAAAACAAATGAAAAAACATAAGCTTTTTCATACATGATCAAAATACTAGCATGGCTTTGTCCTGCTCGACTTTCAGATGAGACTGATGTGTGTTTGTAGCCAGTGGCGTGGGCCAGTGTTACACCTGGATGTGAGGTCAGGTGAGGTCATGCAAATGTGGGCGTGTCCAACTCACCTGGCACAGGTGTGCAACCATTCTCTAGGAGCAGAGAGGCATGCACAGAGCGAGACAATGAGTGAGAGAGTGAAAGGAAGAGGACAAAAAAGTGGAAGAGAGGGGGAAGGAGAGATGAGAATTTGTGAAAAACAGTGGAGACAGACATTGAATTCCAAACTAAAGACAGAAAGAAGCCTGTGTTGATGGGAGGAGGGGGGAGGAGGGGGAGATGAGGGAGGTACCTCTCGTTTGGCCAGGAGGACATTGGGGACGATGTGAGGGAGACAGCGACCCAACATCAGCATCACACTCTCTCATTGTCTGCTATCCTTGACACCTAAGCGGGGGGAGAGAAGGCTAATATTAAAAAGCGAAATACACATTTTGATATTTCACTGCTCTGAGGACTACATAGTTCAATGATTTCAATAGTAATATACTATACTCTTAAACATAGAAAGCTGACACTATGGTCACGTGACTGATTAGGGGTGACCTCTGACCTCTGCCCCCAGACGACTGTCAGCTGACATCTTACAAAAGGACAACAGGGCCTGCTGGAACGCTGGTGACAACTTCCTGTCAATGAACACAAGGCGAAAAGACGAGAGTGAACGACAATCAAGCTCATTCCAGTCGAGAGAAATAGAAAGAGTGTTTATTAAAGGCCACTGGCTCCATCTACAGGTCACCCTGAGAAACTACACTATATCTTCAGACTAACCTGTTGGGCTGGTCAAACACCACCGTCCCTCTGCACTTCAGCTTGGCATGGGGCTGTGTAGAGGTGTGTGTAGGGGAACTGACGGTCTGAGTGGGGGGGTTGCTCTCAGTGTGGGGCTTGTCAGGTTCTGAGGCTCTCCTGTGGTCCAGGTACTGACCGTTGTCCAGGGGGGACCGGGGAGGTGTGGATGAGGAGGAGAGGGAGTTGAGATGTGAGCCCTGGTCAGGAGGAGGGGGGGACACAGTCCTTCTCAGGCTTTGGATCTCACTGGAGGAGAGAGAAAATAAATCTGAATAGCTGTAAAGTTGTAAGGATTGGACAGAGCGCTGACTGAATAGGCCCTGGGTGGACAGAGTGCTGAAATGCCAGTTCAAAGTTCAAGGGATAAAGGTCACATGCTGTAGCAGTGACATTTTCAAATCTAGCATCTGTGACCACATAGGGTGGAGTGTAGAGCCCATCCTCTCTCAACACACACCTCTGTAGTTTCTTGATCTGGTCAGCCAGACTCTGTTTTTCCTCGTTCAGTAGACTGATCTGATACTCAAACTCCTCAACCATCTCAGTGTGCTGCTGAAAGAGAGGCAGAGAAGAGGATTTGAGTAAACATTGTGAATGGAGAGAAGGTGTGTAGACTAAATCAGTCTGAGTGGATTGTTTAGAGCTCTCTATCTCGCTCTCCTACCTGCTGCAAGAGATCAGGTATCTGGACAATGTAGTTCCCAGTGAGCTCGCCTGCCTCCACCCCCACGGATACATCCACTGTATCCCGCGGCGACGGAAGGGCGGAGCCACAGTTCCTGTAGATCTGTAATAGATCAGGAGGCTTCGGAATGTTCAGGCCCACATTGTGCCACAACTCAACGTCCTGAACAACCGTGCGAGATGGGATGATATGTTTATATACTTTATAGAGCCTTATATGGCACATTAAATACTTGAGCGTCAAATCAAACATTACCTGGTCATCATTTTCATCAGAGAAGGTGATGGCCGACAGTTTGTACTCATTCTTTAATAAATATTCATTCACAAGAAAATTTAAGGCTCGCTTCTCCAGTGGGCGGATAGGTTCCTACGAGTATAGAGACAGATGAAACGTCAATCAACTCGAAGTCACGTTTTTCAACAAACTGTAATTTTGAAGAAACATTGTGTAGTCGCTGCAGTGGTACTCCACAACTGCACTTCATACAGTGACTAACAACATGTAGGAGAGAGTCCGGCCTACCTGAATCTCAGGATTTCATTTGTAGTTCTTGTTTCTCTCCTGAGTGTCGCTCTCTAGAAAGACAAAGCAACAGAACAGATGAACCCTTCCATCCCAGTGAAAGAGGGGAGGAGCTAGAGAGAAGCTCCATAAAAAGGGAGAGATGGAGAGAGGGATGACATGGAGGAGTAGAAGTGTTAAGTACGCCACCTGCTGCCTGAGTCAAGTTGGCGCGTAGAGCCTGAATGGTCTCCTTGGCTTTCCGTAGCTCAAACTCCAGCACTGGACAGGAAGTGACATCACAACACACAGGAAGGAAGTGCATCCAACCAAGGAGCAGGAACAAACAAACAAAAAGATGGCCATGAAAAAAAAAAAAAATAAATAGAACAAAAAAAATTGCCATAGAACAACATGTATTGTAAGAAGCTGAGGCAAAAAATAGAGATTGATAAAAAATAAAAACAGGAGACAAACTATGGGGTCTAATGAACACATGCAGCAGAGGATCCTGGGATAGCTGACTAACGGAGAGTCCTTCAATCTATATGAGTATCTAAGGCTGCTGACTAACGGAGAGTCCTTCAATCTATATGAGTATCTAAGGCTGCTGACTAACGGAGAGTCCTTCAATCTATATGAGTATCTAAGGCTGCATCCCAATAGTCTAGTGGCTTCCTCTCCTCGTCTCCTTTACTTCATCTGCACTGATCTGAATACACAGGACAGGTGAACGCAACATGGAGGACACCTGGGAATCTATCACCTATCGTGAGACAGGGAGAGGAAACCACTCTTCTCTATTGGGATGCAGACTATAGAATATGCTAATAGCCGTCTGACCAGGGATTTTACAATCAATAGATAAAAAAGTGAGTTTGGAGTGGCGCTTCTAGCATTGTGGTTGGTCAAAGAATTAGTCGTTTTAATAGGATATAATATTAGGCCTATGCATGGGAGTGGATACGATAGCCGCTAATTACCCTGTGCATTAACAATACTTACAGGAGAGAAATACATGTATATGAATTGTAATTACATACGCTACATTGAGAGGCGTCTAAAACCTCAAGTCATTTCCCAGTTCAAGTTTGTCTTTAGACAGGAAGAAATCCACACGGGAGGAAGAGAAGCAATGGAGACCAGAGAGGACATGTTGCATGGCTGTGCACCAAAGATCTGCCGCTTCAGTAGGTCAAGTCTGTCCCAGTTCAACAGGAAGCGGTCCAGACACATTTTCCCACTGCTGATCAAGAGCGCACAGGATGCAACAAAACGGAAACAAAATGAAGAACAAAAGTGAAGAAGTAAAAAATAAAAAATAAGCTAAGAAAGAAGAAAGCAGAGAGCTGCTAGCCTAGAGGAGTGTTGTCCAGTATTGGAGCCACTGGGATGGGATCACAACAGCCAAAACACCCAGAGTCAGACAGCTGGGGGAGACATGTTGGGACGAGGGATGGAGAAGGTGGTTTAGGGGGGAGATGCCGAACCACAGGGAGGAAGGGATGGAGGAAGGGCAGGGGTGGAGGAGTAGAGGGTATGTGGTTGTGGAGAAGGGACCACAGGCAGGGAGGGCAGGGGTGGAGGAGTAGAGGGTATGTGGTTGTGGAGAAGGGACCACAGGCAGGGAGGGATGGAGGGAGGGCAGGGGTGGAGGAGTAGAGGGTATGTGGTTGTGGGGAGAAGGGACCACAGGGAGGGAGGGATGGAGGGAGGGCAGGGGTGGAGGAGTAGAGGGTATGTGGTTGTGGGGAGAAGGGACCACAGGGAGGAAGGGATGGAGGGAGGGCAGGGGTGGAGGAGTAGAGGGTATGTGGTTGTGGAGAAGGGACCACAGGGAGGAAGGGATGGAGGGCAGGGGTGGAGGAGTAGAGGGTATGTGGTTGTGGAGAAGGGACCACAGGGAGGAAGGGATGGAGGAAGGGCAGGGGTGGAGGAGTAGAGGGTATGTGGTTGTGGAGAAGGGACCACAGGGAGGGATGGAGGAAGGGCAGGGGTGGAGGAGTAGAGGGTATGTGGTTGTGGAGAAGGGACCACAGGGAGGGATGGAGGGAGGGCAGGGGTGGAGGAGTAGAGGGTATGTGGTTGTGGAGAAGGGACCACAGGGAGGAAGGGATGGAGGGAGGGCAGGGGTGGAGGAGTAGAGGGTATGTGGTTGTGAAGAAGGGACCACAGGGAGGAAGGGATGGAGGGAGGGCAGGGGTGGAGGAGTAGAGGGTATGTGGTTGTGAAGAAGGGACCACAGGGAGGAAGGGATGGAGGGAGGGCAGGGGTGGAGGAGTAGAGGGTATGTGGTTGGTGGAGAAGGGACCACAGGGAGGAAGGGATGGAGGGAGGGCAGGGGTGGAGGAGTAGAGGGTATGTGGTTGTGGAGAAGGGACCACAGGGAGGAAGGGATGGAGGGAGGGCAGGGGGTGGAGGAGGGAGGAAGGGATAGAGGGTATGTGGTTGTGGAGAAGGGACCACAGGGAGGAAGGGATGGAGGAAGGGCAGGGGTGGAGGAGTAGAGGGTATGTGGTTGTGGAGAAGGGACCACAGGGAGGGATGGAGGAGGAAGGGCAGGGGTGGAGGAGTAGAGGGTATGTGGTTGTGGAGAAGGGACCACAGGGAGGAAGGGATGGAGGGAGGGCAGGGGTGGAGGAGTAGAGGGTATGTGGTTGTGGAGAAGGGACCACAGGGAGGAAGGGATGGAGGAAGGGCAGGGGTGGAGGAGTAGAGGGTATGTGGTTGTGGAGAAGGGACCACAGGGAGGGATGGAGGGAGGGCAGGGGTGGAGGAGTAGAGGGTATGTGGTTGTGGAGAAGGGACCACAGGCTTGCTCTGCTGCATGGTTCCTGGAGAATCCTCCAGACCTCTCATCTTACAAAGCTAAAGGGTTGGAATTGACATTTGGCATTTTGCCATTCAGAAAAGGAAAGATAACAGGCTAATTATAAGTCACATAAAGAGATGAGTTTAGATGTGGAGCTCATGGTCCTGTTATCAGCCACATAAACAATAAGACAGAACATATTTTGAAGGAAAAAAAATCCCAATAGTACTTTGCATTTTATTCACAGTACTGGTCGCTAGTCATCATATATGTTCTGAGGTGAGGAGAACAAACGCTAGAATAGGCTAGGCTATATCAGCCTACACCATAACACAGGTCTGTGTAGTGGACAGACACATTGCTCCTCTACTAGTCAGTTCATCCTCTCTGCTCGTATTCAGTTCATCCTCTTTTTCACTTCATTTCATTACAGTCCCAACGGCGTGATTTGTTTGATCGTAGCTAGCTACATAGCTAGCTACATAGCCGTCTTTGTTTCAAAGATAATTGTGTAGTCTAGAGCGATTTTCTAGGTTAGCTAGCCAGCTATTGTCGTTCTCCTAACGCAACGTAACGTAACCAACACTGCTAGCTAGCCAGCTAGCTCCCGATAAGCAGCATTGTAGAAACTTCACACTCAACGGTACGACTTGATTAGGGTAGTGTCAACAACGCAGCTAGCCTACCCCAGCAGTACTCTATCATTTTAATCATTTTAGTCAATTAGATTCTTGCTACGTAAGCTTAACTTTCTGAACATTCGAGACGTGTAGTCCACCTGTCATTCCAATCTCCTCTGCATTAGCGTAGCCTCTTCTCTAGCCTGTCAACTATGTGTCTGTCTATCCCTGTTCTCTCCTCTCTGCACAGACCATACAAACGCTCCACACCGCATGGCCGCAGCCACCTAATCTGGTGGTCCCAGCGCGCACGACCCACGTGGAGTTCCAGGTCTCCGGTAGCCTCTGGAACTGCCGATCTGCGGCCAACAAGGCAGAGTTCATCTCAGCCTATGTCTCCCTCCAGTCCCTCGACTTCTTGGCTCTGACGGAAACATGGATCACCACAGACAACACCGCTACTCCTACTGCTCTCTCTTCATCCGCCCACGTGCTCTCGCACACCCCGAGAGCTTCTGGTCAGCGGGGTGGTGGCACCGGGATCCTCATCTCTCCCAAGTGGTCATTCTCTCTTTCTCCCCTTACCCATCTGTCTATCGCCTCCTTTGAATTCCATGCTGTCACAGTTACCAGCCCTTTCAAGCTTAACATCCTTATCATTTATCGCCCTCCAGGTTCCTCGGAGAGTTCATCAATGAGCTTGATGCCTTGATAAGCTCCTTTCCTGAGGACGGCTCACCTCTCACAGTTCTGGGCGACTTTAACCTCCCCACGTCTACCTTTGACTCATTCCTCTCTGCCTCCTTCTTTCCACTCCTCTCCTCTTTTGACCTCACCCTCTCACCTTCCCCCCTACTCACAAGGCAGGCAATACGCTCGACCTCATCTTTACTAGATGCTGTTCCTCCACTAACCTCATTGCAACTCCCCTCCAAGTCTCCGACCACTACCTTGTATCCTTTTCCCTCTCGCTCTCATCCAACACTTCCCACACTGCCCCTACTCGGATGGTATCGCGCCGTCCCAACCTTCGCTCTCTCTCCCCCGCTACTCTCTCCTCTTCCATCCTATCATCTCTTCCCTCTGCTCAAACCTTCTCCAACCTATCTCCTGATTCTGCCTCCTCAACCCTCCTCTCCTCCCTTTCTGCATCCTTTGACTCTCTATGTCCCCTATCCTCCAGGCCGGCTCGGTCCTCCCTCCCGCTCCGTGGCTCGACGACTCATTGCGAGCTCACAGAACAGGGCTCCGGGCAGCCGAGCGGAAATGGAGGAAAACTCACCTCCCTGCAGACCTGGCATCCTTTCACTCCCTCCTCTCTACATTTTCCTCCTCTGTCTCTGCTGCTAAAGCCACTTTCTACCACTCTAAATTCCAAGCATCTGCCTCTAACCCTAGGAAGCTCTTTGCCACCTTCTCCTCCCTCTTGAATCCTCCTCCCACCCCCTCCTCCCTCTCTGCAGATGACTTCGTCAACCATTTTGAAAAAGAAGGTCGACGACATCCGATCCTCGTTTGCTAAGTCAAACGACACCGCTGGTTCTGCTCACACTGCCCTACCCTGTGCTCTGACCTCTTTCTCCCCTCTCTCTCCAGATGACATCTCGCGTCTTGTGACGGCCGGCCGCCCAACAACCTGCCCGCTTGACCCTATCCCCTCCTCTCTTCTCCAGACCATCTCCGGTGACCTTCTCCCTTACCTCACCTCGCTCATCAACTCATCCCTGACCGCTGGCTCGTCCCTCCCGTCTTCAAGAGAGCGAAGTTGCACCCCTTCTGAAAAAACCTACACTCGATCCCTCCGATGTCAACAGCTACAGACCAGTATCCCTTCTTTCTTTTCTCTCCAAAACTCTTGAACGTGCCGTCCTTGGCCAGCTCTCCCGCTATCTTTCTCAGAATGACCTTCTTGATCCAAATCAGTCAGGTTTCAAGACTAGTCATTCAACTGAGACTGCTCTTCTCTGTATCACGGAGCGCTCCGCACTGCTAAAGCTAACTCTCTCTCCTCTGCTCTCATCCTTCTAGACCTATCGGCTGCCTTCGATACTGTGAACCATCAGATCCTCCTCTCCACCCTCTCCGAGTTGGGCATCTCCGGCGCGGCCCACGCTTGTTGCGTCCTACCTGACAGGTCGCTCCTACCAGGTGGCGTGGCGAGAATCCGTCTCCTCACCACGTGCTCTCACCACTGGTGTCCCCCAGGGCTCTGTTCTAGGCCCTCTCCTATTCTCGCTATACACCAAGTCACTTGGCTCTGTCATAACCTCACATGGTCTCTCCTATCATTGCTATGCAGACGACACACAATTAATCTTCTCCTTTCCCCCTTCTGACGACCAGGTGGTGAATCGCATCTCTGCATGTCTGGCAGACATATCAGTGTGGATGACGGATCATCACCTCAAGCTGAACCTCGGCAAGACGGAGCTGCTCTTCCTCCCGGGGAAGGACTGCCCGTTCCATGATCTCGCCATCACGGTTGACAACTCCATTGTGTCCTCGTCCCAGAGCGCTAAGAACCTTGGCGTGATCCTGGACAACACCCTGTCGTTCTCAAATAACATCAAGGCGGTGGCCCGTTCCTGTAGGTTCATGCTCTACAACATCCGCAGAGTACGACCCTGCCTCACACAGGAAGCACAGGAACCACTGAGGAAGTACAGTTCCCGCTCAGCCCAGTCAAAACTGTTCGCTGCTCTGGCCCCCCAATGGTGGAACAAACTCCCTCACGACGCCAGGACAGCGGAGTCAATCACCACCTTCCGGAGACACCTGAAACCCCACCTCTTTAAGGAATACCTAGGATAGGATAAAGTAATCCTTCTCCCCCTCCCCCCTTAAAAGACCTAGATGCACTATTGTAAAGTGGCTGTTCCACTGGATGTCATAAGGTGAAAGCACCAATTTGTAAGTCGCTCTGAATAAGAGCGTCTGCTAAATGACTTAAATGTAAATGTCCTCTCTGCTCTTTAACGTATTCAGTTCATCCTCTCTGCTCTTTAACGTATTCAGTTCATCCTCTCTGCTCTTTAACGTATTCAGTTCATCCTCTCTGATCTTTAACGTATTCAGTTCATCCTCTCTGACCTTTAACCTATTCAGAGTAGATTAGCTGGTGGGGGTCGTGAGAAAAGCTCAGGATTTTTTTTTTTAATTTTACAACATCCAGTGACATCGACAGCTCCTGTGAGAGAAAATAACACGGTTTCAATTACATTTGAAGAACATGGAGGTAAATCTCTCTAACGCTGTAGCCTCACTAGACAGGCCCATGGAAGGCTATGTAGGTTACTAACAGGGATATTTGAATGGGTAGGTAGATCTGGAATGGAACCATAGTGACGTCATCCTCAGTGAGCTCTACTGGGCTGGTGTGGCCTTATGATGTCACATCATACATGGCTGGAGTACTACTATGATGTCATAAATGGCTGGAGTTCTACTGTGACAAAGGGCTGGAGTGCTACTATGACATCATAAAAGGCTGGATTTACACTAACAACATAAAGGGCTGTAGTTATACCGTGACACCATGCAGGGCTGTAGTTATACCGTGACACCATGCAGGGCTGTAGTTATACCGTGACACCATGCAGGGCTGTAGTTATACCGTGACACCATGCAGGGCTGTAGTTATACCGTGACACCATGCAGGGCTGTAGTTATACCGTGACACCATGCAGGGCTGTAGTTATACCGTGACACCATACAGGGCTGTAGTTATACCGTGACACCATACAGGGCTGTAGTTATACCGTGACACCATACAGGGCTGTAGTTATACCGTGACACCATACAGGGCTGTAGTTATACCGTGACACCATACAGGGCTGTAGTTATACCGTGACACCATGCAGGGCTGTAGTTATACCGTGACACCATGCAGGGCTGTAGTTATACCGTGACACCATGCAGGGCTGTAGTTATACCGTGACACCATGCAGGGCTGTAGTTATACCGTGACACCATGCAGGGCTGTAGTTATACCGTGACACCATGCAGGGCTGTAGTTATACCGTGACACCATGCAGGGCTGTAGTTATACCGTGACACCATGCAGGGCTGTAGTTATACCGTGACACCATACAGGGCTGTAGTTATACCGTGACACCATACAGGGCTGTAGTTATACGGTGACATCATACAGGGCTGTAGTTATACCGTGACACCATACAGGGCTGTAGTTATACCGTGACACCATACAGGGCTGTAGTTATACCGTGACACCATACAGGGCTGTAGTTATACCGTGACACCATACAGGGCTGTAGTTATACTAGTTATACCGTGACACCATACAGGGCTGTAGTTATACCGTGACACCATACAGGGCTGTAGTTATACCGTGACATCATAAAGGGAAAGGAAAGGTCCAGTATACTCTGTCTGTATTTCTATCCCTTCCCCTGCTCTTTTCTGTCTGTTGTCTGTTTTGTCTCTCCTTCATGTCCGTCTCTCGATCTCTGCCCGGTCAGGACAGGTACAGCTCGTCTTACCTGCCACCCTCTCGTCCGACTCCCGGTTCCCGTCATCAGAGTAACGGGCGAAGTCCAGAGAGTCCAACGTGCTGATGCTGCCCGCTCAGTCTGGCAGGAGAAAGGCACAGAGAAAGCAATCAAATCATTCAGCCCATTCATATAGTGATCATTACAGTATTCACCACATTACCCTGGCTATAAACAACAGCTTGGGAGAACAGACAACATAACACTATGTGGAGAGTGGACAGGAGAGGACATGGTAGTAGACGACACCCAAACCGGTTTGTTTTCTGGGTTATACATCGTCCTGAGGGGTTTCCTACAATGGGGCAAAAAAATATTTAAATCAGCCACCAATTGTGCAAGTTCTCCCACTTAAAAAGAGGAGAGAGGCCTGTAATTTTCATCATAGGTACACTTCAACTATGACAGACAAAATGAGAGAAAAAAAAATTCAGAAATCACATTGTAGGATTTTTAATGAAATTATTTGCAAATTATGGTGGAAAATAAGTATTTGGTCAAAAACAAAAGTTTCTCAATACTTTGTTTATATACCCTTTGTTGGCAATGACAGAGGTCAAACGTTTTCTGTAACTCTTCACAAGGTTTTCACACACTGTTGCTTGTATTTTGGCCCATTCCTCCATGCAGATCTCCTTTAGAGCAGTGATGTTTGGGGCTGTTGCTGGGCAACATGGACTTTCAACTCCAGCCAGATTTTCAACCCCATAGAAAATCTTTGGAGACTAGCTAGGCCACTCCAGGACCTTGAAATGCTTCTTTGTGTCAAGAAGCAGTGCGGCTTGGCAGGGTCGTGTTTCGGAGGACGAATGGCTCTCGACCTTTGCCACTCCAGAGTCCGTTAGGGAGTTGCCGTGATGGGACAAGACTAACTACCAATTGAATATCACAAAAATTGGTAGAAAAGCTGGGTTCAAAAAAATAAAATAAAAAATACACATTAGACGTAGTAAAATTTATAGATTTGCAAGAATATTTCCTTTAAAACCGCTTCATTTTCTTTGCACCTCAAGACAAAAAATTACAGGAAATAAGCATTAAACCTGAAAAAGCGGCAATAGTACCATTTGTCCATTTGGAGACGCCGTAGCCAGTATACACTTCCTCAAAATAGTCTGAATTAATCTAAGATCATTCAAGAACTCGGTCATTAATTTTGACATTTTTGTAGAGATCTTAGTGGCACAATTTTACATCTAACTATGATGTTTGGTGCAGTATTTCTATGTACATGAGGACCAGTCATTTCTCGTTGAATGACAACAGGCATTTCACAGAAGAATTCCTACTGTTGACCAATCGCCGACAAGGGGGGAGTAGACTTTGGCTACCGGCTTCGGCTTGCCTCGAGAGAAAAATCTTGTGTGCCCGGACAGCCCAAACAAAGCCTCGCCGAAGTCCAAAACGAACAACAACGTCAAACCGGATGTGATGCCACAGTAATGAATGTGAGTCACACGGTCAGATCTGTGGCCACACAAAGCACACACACTCAGTCCTGTGACTGCCAAGGGAGGGTGTGTGAGAGAGTGTGTCACTGCCAACTTGTTTGGAACTCTTTTTGTGTGTGTGTGTGTGTGTGTGTGTGTGTGTGTGTGTGTGTGTGTGTGTGTGTGTGTGTGTGCGTGCTCAGGTCTGTGCCCATGGCTTATATTGTCCTCTCTTGTGTTTGAGAACAGACAGCCTGAGATTTCATATGGCCTCATCTTTCCAGTATGCTCCCTCCCAATCAATGAGCGCAGTACGCTGTGGGACGCTAATTGCAACAACATTCTCAGTGTCTATTTGGCTGGGGGGTGTTGAGGACACTCTGGTGCTTCAGACAGATCTCAGAATGTCTGGAATATGTAGAGGATGACAGGATCTTTCACAAAGGAAAGGAGAGAGAGACCGTGAGAGAGAGGCACAACAAGTGTCTGTCTTTCATCCCCACAGTGACCGTACGTACATATCCCAACCAGAAGCCATGGATTACAGGCAACATCCGCTCCGAGCCAAAGGTTAGATGCTCCTTATAGGACACATCATTGCACTCGATACTCTTCTGTAAACTGATCATCTCTGTATACCCGTCACAAGACCCACTGGTTGTTGCTCATTTATAAAACCCTCTCAGGCCTCACTGTTAAAGGTCCCCAAAGCACACACATCCATAGGTCGCTCGTCTTTTCAGTTCACTGCAGCTAGCGACTGGAACGAGCTGCAACAAACACTCAAACTGGACAGTTTTATCTCAATCTCTTCATTCAAAGACCTTATCAGGGACACTCTTACTGACAGTTGTGGCTGCTTTGCGTAATGTATTGTTGTCTCTACCTTCTTGCACTTTGTGCTGTTTTCTGTGCCCAACAATGTTTGTACACTTTTGTGCTGCTACCATGTTGTGCTGCTGCCATGTTGTGCTGCTGCCATGTTGTGTTGTCATGTGTTGCTACCATGCTGTGTTGTCATGTGTTACTGCCATGCTGTGTTGTCGCCTTAGGCCTCTGGTTATGTAGTGTGGCCTCTGGTTATGTAGTGTGGCCTCTGGTTATGTAGTGTGGCCTCTGGTTATGTAGTGTGGCCTCTGGTTATGTAGTGTGGCCTCTGGTTATGTAGTGTGGCCTCTGGTTATGTAGTGTGGCCTCTGGTTATGTAGTGTGGCCTCTGGTTATGTAGTGTGGCCTCTGGTTGGGATTTGTCCTATATTTTGATTTGATTTATTATTAATCCTGCAGGAGGCCTTTTGCCTTTTGGTAGGTCGTCATTGTAAATAAGAATGTGTTCTTAACTGACTAGTTAAATAAAAGTTAAATAAAAAATATTAAATAAATAGAGCTGCGGCCTTAAAGGAGCGGGACACTTATAAGAAATACTGCTATGCTCTCAGACGATCCATCAAACAGGAAAAGCACCAATACAGGACAAAGGTGGAATCGTACCACACCGGCTGTGACGCTCGTCGGATGTGGCATGGCTTGAAAAATATTGTTGACTAAAGGGAAGCACAGCCACAAGCTTCCCAGTGACACGAGCCTACCAGATGGGCTAAATGCCTTTTATGCTCACGTCGAGCCAAGAAACACTGAAGCATGCATGAGAGCACCAGCTGTTCCAGACGACTGTGTGATCACGCTCTCCGTAACCGATGTGAGCAAAACCTTTAAAACAGGTCAACATTCACAAAGCCGCGGGGCCAGACGGATTACCAGGATGTGTACTCAAAACATGCGCAGACCAACTGGCTAGTGTCTTCACTGACATTTTCAAACTCTCCCTGACTGAGTCTGTAATACCAACATGTTTCAAACAGACCACCATAGTCCCTGTGCCCAAGAAAGCGAAAGTAACCTGCCTAAATGATTACCGTTCCGTAGTACTCATGTCAGTAGCCATGAAGTGCTTTGAAAGGCTGGTCATGGCTCACATCAACACCATCGTGCCGGAAACTCTAATCCCACTCCAATTTGCATACCGCCCCAACAGATCCACAGATGATGCAATCTCTATTGCCCTCCACACTGCCCTTTCCCACCTGGACAAAAGGAACACCTATGTGAGAATGCTATTCAGTGACTACAGCTCAGCGTTCAACACCATAGTACCCACAAAGCTTATCACTAAGCTAAGGACCCTGAGCCTAAACACCTCCCTCTGCAACTGGATCCTGGACTTCCTGACAGGCCGCCCCCAGGTGGTAAGGTAAGGCAGCAACACATCTGCCACGCTGATTCTCAACACTGGGGCTCCTCAGGGGTGCATGCCCCTCCTGTACTCCCTGTTCACCCACAACTGCGTGGCCAAGCACAACTCCAACACCATCATTAAGTTTGCTGATGACAACAGTGGTAGGCCTGATTACCGACAACGATGAGACAGCCTATTGAGAGGTCAGAGACCTGGCAGTGTGGTGCCAAGACAACAACCTCTCCCTCAATGTGAGAAAGACAAAGGAGATGATTGTGGACTACAGGAAAAGGAGGGCTGGATAGGCCCTCATTAACATCGATGGGACTGAAGTGGAGCAGGTTGAGAGTTAAGTTCCTTGGTGTCCACATCACCAACAAACTATCATGGTCCAAACACACCAAGACAGCTGTGAAGAGGGCAGGACAACACCTTTCCCTCCTCAAGAGACTGAAAAGATTTGGCATGGGTCCCCAGATCCTCAAAAAGTTCTACAGCTGTACCCTCGTGAGCATCCTGAATGGTTGCATCACTGCCTGGTATGACAACTGCCCGGCATCCGACCGTAAGGCACTACAGAGGGTAGTGCGTAGGGCCCAGTACATCACTGGGGCCAAGCCTCCTGACATCCAGAACCTCTGTACCAGGCAGTGTCAGAGGAAGGCCCCCAAAAAAATTGTCAAAAGACTTCAGTCATAGACTGTTCTCTCTGCTACCGCATGGGAAGCAGTACCAGAGTGCCAAGTCTAGAGCCAAAAGGCTCCTTAACAGCTTCTACCCCCCAGCCATAAGACTGCTGAAAAATTAATCAAATGGTCACCCATATTGACCCCCACCGCCCCTTAACAGAAGTGTAAAAACAATGTTGTTTATCATCTATGCATAGTCACTTAACAAAGGCCTGGACTCACCTGTATCCCTGCACATGGACTTGGTACCGGTGCCCCCTGTATGTAGCCTCGTTATGTACATGGACTTGGTACCGGTGCCCCCTGTATGTAGCCTCGTTGTTATGCACATGGACTTGGTACCGGTACCCCCTGTATGTAGCCTCGTTGTTATGTACATGGACTTGGTACCGGTGCCCCCTGTATGTAGCCTCGTTATTGTTATGTACATGGACTTGGTACCGGTGCCCCCTGTATGTAGCCTCGTTGTTATGTACATGGACTTGGTACCGGTGCCCCCTGTATGTAGCCTCGTTATTGTTATGTACATGGACTTGGTACCGGTGCCCCCTCTATGTAGCCTCGTTATTGTTATGTACATGGACTTGGTACCGGTGCCCCCTGTATGTAGCCTCGTTATTGTTATGCACATGGACTTGGTACCGGTGCCCCCTGTATGTAGCCTCGTTATTGTTATGTACATGGACTTGGTACCGGTGCCCCCTGTATGTAGCCTCGTTGTTATGCACATGGACTTGGTACCGGTGCCCCCTGTATGTAGCCTCGTTGTTATGCACATGGACTTGGTACCGGTGCCCACTGTATGTAGCCTCGTTGTTATGTACATGGACTTGGTACCGGTGCCCACTGTATGTAGCCTCGTTATTGTTATGTACATGGACTTGGTACCGGTGCCCCCTGTATGTAGCCTCGTTATTGTTATGTACATGGACTTGGTACCGGTGCCCCCTGTATGTAGCCTCGTTGTTATGTACATGGACTTGGTACCGGTGCCCCCTGTATGTAGCCTCGTTATTGTTATGTACATGGACTTGGTACCGGTGCCCCCTGCATGTAGCCTCGTTGTTATGTACATGGGACTTGGTACCGGTGCCCCCTGTATGTAGCCTCGTTATTGTTATGTACATGGACTTGGTACCGGTGCCCCCTGTATGTAGCCTCGTTGTTATGTACATGGACTTGGTACCGGTGCCCCCTGTATGTAGCCTCGTTGTTATGTACATGGACTTGGTACCGGTGCCCCCTGTATGTAGCCTCGTTGTTATGTACATGGACTTGGTACCGGTGCCCCCTGTATGTAGCCTCGTTATGTACATGGACTTGGTACCGGTGCCCCCTGTATGTAGCCTCGTTATTGTTAGGCACATGGACTTGGTACCGGTGCCCCCTGTATGTAGCCTCGTTATTGTTATGCACATGGACTTGGTACCGGTGCCCCCTGTATGTAGCCTCGTTATTGTTATGTACATGGACTTGGTACCGGTGCCCCCTGTATGTAGCCTCGTTGTTATGTACATGGACTTGGTACCGGTGCCCCCTGTATGTAGCCTCGTTATTGTTATGTACATGGACTTGGTACCGGTGCCCACTGTATGTAGCCTCGTTATTGTTATGTACATGGACTTGGTACCGGTGCCCCCTGTATGTAGCCTCGTTATTGTTAGGCACATGGACTTGGTACCGGTGCCCCCTGTATGTAGCCTCGTTGTTATGTACATGGACTTGGTACCGGTGCCCCCTGTATGTAGCCTCGTTATTGTTATGCACATGGGCTTGGTACCGGTGCCCCCTGTATGTAGCCTCGTTATTGTTAGGCACATGGACTTGGTATCGGTGCCCCCTGTATGTAGCCTCGTTATTGTTATGTACATGGACTTGGTACCGGTGCCCCCTGTATGTAGCCTCGTTGTTATGTACATGGACTTGGTACCGGTGCCCCCTGTATGTAGCCTCGTTGTTATGTACATGGACTTGGTACCGGTGCCCCTGTATGTAGCCTCGTTGTTATGTACATGGACTTGGTACCGGTGCCCCCTGTATGTAGCCTCGTTGTTATGTACATGGACTTGGTACCGGTGCCCCCTGTATGTAGCCTCGTTGTTATGTACATGGACTTGGTACCGGTGCCCCCTGTATGTAGCCTCGTTGTTATGTACATGGACTTGGTACCGGTGCCCTCTGTATGTAGCCTCGTTGTTATGTACATGGACTTGGTACCGGTGCCCCCTGTATGTAGCCTTGTTATGTACATGGACTTGGTACCGGTGCACCCTGTATGTAGCCTCGTTATGTACATGGACTTGGTACCGGTGCCCCCTGTATGTAGTAACACGTTATTGTTATGTACATGGACTTGGTACCGGTGCCCCCTGTATGTAGCCTCGTTGTTATGTACATGGACTTGGTTCCGGTGCCCTCTGTATGTAGTAATACGTTATTGTTATGTACATGGACTTGGTACCGGTGCCCCCTGTATGTAGTAATACGTTATTGTTATGCACATGGACTTGGTACCGGTGCCCCCTGTATGTAGCCTCGTTGTTATGTACATGGACTTGGTACCGGTGCCCCCTGTATGTAGCCTCGTTATTGTTATGTACATGGACTTGGTACCGGTGCCCCCTGTATGTAGCCTCGTTGTTATGTACATGGACTTGGTACCGGTGCCCCCTGTATGTAGCCTCGTTATTGTTATGTACATGGACTTGGTACCGGTGCCCCCTGTAAGTAGCCTCGTTATTGTTATGGACTTGGTACCGGTGCCCCCTGTATGTAGCCTCGTTATTGTTATGGACTTGGTACCGGTGCCCCCTGTATGTAGCCTCGCTATTGTTATGCACATGGACTTGGTACCGGTGCCCCCTGTATGTAGCCTCGTTGTTATGTACATGGACTTGGTACCGGTGCCCCCTGTATGTAGCCTCGTTATTGTTATGTACATGGACTTGGTACCGGTGCCCCCTGTATGTAGCCTCGTTGTTATGTACATGGACTTGGTACCGGTGCCCCCTGTAAGTAGCCTCGTTATTGTTATGGACTTGGTACCGGTGCCCCCTGTATGTAGCCTCGTTATTGTTATGTACATGGACTTGGTACCGGTGCCCCCTGTATGTAGCCTCGTTGTTATGTACATGGACTTGGTACCGGTGCCCCCTGTAAGTAGCCTCGTTATTGTTATGGACTTGGTACCGGTGCCCCCTGTATGTAGCCTCGTTGTTATGTACATGGACTTGGTACCGGTGCCCCCTGTATGTAGCCTCGTTGTTATGTACATGGACTTGGTACCGGTGCCCCCTGTATGTAGCCTCGTTATTGTTATGTACATGGACTTGGTACCGGTGCCCCCTGTAAGTAGCCTCGTTATTGTTATGTACATGGACTTGGTACCGGTGCCCCCTGTATGTAGTAATACGTTATTGTTATGTACATGGACTTGGTACCGGTGCCCCCTGTAAGTAGCCTCGTTATTGTTATGGACTTAGTACCGGTGCCCCCTGTATGTAGCCTCGTTATTGTTATGGACTTGGTACCGGTGCCCCCTGTATGTAGCCTCGCTATTGTTATGTACATGGACTTGGTACCGGTGCCCCCTGTATGTAGCCTCGTTGTTATGTACATGGACTTGGTACCGGTGCCCCCTGTATGTAGCCTCGTTATTGTTATGCACATGGACTTGGTACCGGTGCCCCCTGTATGTAGCCTCGTTATTGTTATGTACATGGACTTGGTACCGGTGACCCTGTATGTAGCCTCGTTGTTATGTACATGGACTTGGTACCGGTGCCCCCTGTAAGTAGCCTCGTTATTGTTATGGACTTGGTACCGGTGCCCCCTGTATGTAGCCTCGTTGTTATGTACATGGACTTGGTACCGGTGCCCCCTGTATGTAGCCTCGTTATTGTTATGTACATGGACTTGGTACCGGTGCCCCCTGTATGTAGCCTTGTTATTGTTATGTACATGGACTTGGTACCGGTGCCCCCTGTATGTAGCCTCGTTATTGTTATGTACATGGACTTGGTACCGGTGCCCCTGTATGTAGCCTTGTTATTGTTATGTACATGGACTTGGTACCGGTGCCCCCTGTATGTAGCCTTGTTATTGTTATGTACATGGACTTGGTACCGGTGCCTCCTGTATGTAGCCTCGTTATTGTTATGTACATGGACTTGGTACCAGTGCCCCCTGTATGTAGCCTTGTTATTGTTATGTACATGGACTTGGTACCGGTGCCCCCTGTATGTAGCCTCGTTGTTATGTACATGGACTTGGTACCGGTGCCCCCTGTATGTAGTAATACGTTATTGTTATGTACATGGATTTGGTACCGGTGCCCCCTGTATGTAGCCTCGTTGTTATGCACTTTTGTTACTTTTTGATTATTATTATTTTTTACTTTACTTTATTTAGTAAATATTTTCTTAACTCCATTTATTGAACTGCATTGTTGGTAAAGGGCTTGTAAGTAAGCAAGACTGAGACTGCTCTTCTCTGTATCACGGAGGCCCTCCGCACTGCTAAAGCTAACTCTCTCTCCTCTGCTCTCATCCTTCTAGACCTATCGGCTGCCTTCGATACTGTGAACCATCAGATTCTCCTCTCCACCCTCTCCGAGTTGGGCATCTCCGGCGCGGCCCACGCTTGGATTGCGTCCTACCTGACAGGTCGCTCCTACCAGGTGGCGTGGCGAGAATCTGTCTCCTCACCACGCGCTCTCACCACTGGCGTCCCCCAGGGCTCTGTTCTAGGCCCTCTCCTATTCTCGCTATACACCAAGTCACTTGGCTCTGTCATAACCTCACATGGTCTCTCCTATCATTGCTATGCAGACGACACACAATGAATCTTCTCCTTTCCCCCTTCTGATGACCAGGTGGCGAATCGCATCTCTGCATGTCTGGCAGACATATCAGTGTGGATGACGGATCACCACCTCAAGCTGAACCTCGGCAAGACGGAGCTGCTCTTCCTCCCGGGAAGGACTGCCCATTCCATGATCTCGCCATCACGGTTGACAACTCCATTGTGTCCTCCTCCCAGAGCGCTAAGAACCTTGGCGTGATCCTGGACAACACCCTGTCGTTCTCAACTAACATCAAGGCGGTGGCCCGTTCTTGTAGGTTCATGCTCTACAACATCCGCAGAGTACGACCCTGCCTCACACAGGAAGCAGCGCAGGTCCTAATCCAGGCACTTGTCATCTCCCGTCTGGATTACTGCAACTCGCTGTTGGCTGGGCTCCCTGCCTGTGCCATTAAACCCCTACAACTCATCCAGAACGCCGCAGCCCGTCTGGTGTTCAACCTTCCCAAGTTCTCTCACGTCACCCCGCTCCTCCGCTCTCTCCACTGGCTTCCAGTTGAAGCTCGCATCCGCTACAAGACCATGGTGCTTGCCTACGGAGCTGTGAGGGGAACGGCACCTCAGTACCTCCAGGCTCTGATCAGGCCCTACACCCAAACAAGGGCACTGCGTTCATCCACCTCTGGCCTGCTCGCCTCCCTACCACTGAGGAAGTACAGTTCCCGCGCTGCCCAGTCAAAACTGTTCGCTGCTCTGGCCCCCCAATGGTGGAACAAACTCCCTCACGACGCCAGGACAGCGGAGTCAATCACCACCTTCCGGAGACACCTGAAACCCCACCTCTTTCAGGAATACCTAGGATAGGATAAAGTAATCCTTCTCACCCCCCCTTAAAAGATTTAGATGCACTATTGTAAAGTGGCTGTTCCACTGGATGTCTTAAGGTGAACGCACCAATTTGTAAGTCGCTCTGTATAAGAGCGTCTGCTAAATGACTTAAATGTAAATGTAAGCATTTCACAGTAAGGTCTACCTGTTGTAAGTGACAAATAAAATTGGTTTTGATTTGACTGACAGGTAGGGCATTAGGGTGACGATTATGGAATTTGGGGTACAAATTAATTGTCCTGCAAATAGCCACGGTTATTGTCATAAAATTTCATTTTAATAAAAAATTAAAAAATGTTTTGAGCTTGTAATGCAACTTAGAAAAGTCGCTACGAAACACCTAATGAATACAACACAGCTCTGGTGACGCCCAGTTCCAAAACGAATGGCTCTGACCGCAGGGAACTGTTGGAAATTAAGGTTCTCCTCCCAACCCATCGGCTCCTAATATGATTACCAACTCTACCCAATTCATGTCAAACTTAAAACTACTTTTGGGTAAACTTTATCTACTTGAATATTAAGTTGAATCCCTCCTTCCTCCGAAAATGTATGTTTTAAGACAGTTATTACAATCAGTACACGGTTATTGTCCGTAATTGCCGGTTACATAATTATACAATAATTGTGCCAGTCCTACTGACAGTAAATCAGAGTCAATATTATGATAGATCTATTCTACAGCATGATAGCTGCAGTACAAGTACAGACAGTGCAGGCCTATAGACTGACACACACACACACACACACACACACACACAGCTATGAGGAGGAGCCCAGAACAGAAACAGGTGGAGCAGACCCAAATGTCCCAGTGTGATTATAATCAGCCTCTGCAGCCCTGCAGCAAATCTGTGTCTGTGTGCTTTTCTTCTTACTGTGTGCATGTTTATGTGTGTTATTTATTCTAACCTATTAAGTGTGTGTGTGTTCTTCTTGCGCTGAGTGAGCAAGTGTGTGCTTGACTGAGTGTTCCTAGCGCCCAAGAAAGCAGGGTAGTAGGCTAGGCCTTGGCTAAGTCTTTTCAACGAACAGAATGGCTAGCTAAAACAGAGCGCTAATGCTAACAGCTTAGGCTCTGATTGAACTGGGTGTTGAGCAAGCAGATTGTAGCGAGATGCTAATCAGCTAGCCACCGAGGAGGAAACAATGAGCTGGGTCGAGAGGGAGAGTGGGCAAGAGGAACATTGTGCAAATGGGTAGAGGGGCTCATCCAGCTACTCTTGCTCAATGAGCAGCCTAACCTGAGAACTTGTATTAACTCCTGGAATTAGGCCTAAATGTTTAGGCTTCAGCTCAGTGGGCTATGGTGTTGAGTTGTGCAGTGGCCTGCTGCAGCAGGTGAACAGAGCACCATGCTAGCTGCTAAGTCTGTTAAATTAGCAGGGCGGTGGTGACCGAGAGCTAGCCAGATCAGTGCTAACAGCAACAAGTGACCCTTTTGATGCCTAGCCTACGAGACGGTATCTTTACTCTGACCGTTTCCTACATGGTTTTCCCACATGCTCCCCACGTGGTGCAGGACACCTCTGTTAGGTCTACATGATGTGCCACCAATGGAGCAGCTAATACACAACGTTAGAACATAATACAACCATTTCTATATTTTTATGGGCCCTAAAACTCCTCTCTCATTCTAGTTGCTCAGCCTGCTTGAAACCTGGAAAGCGTGAGCAGAGGCGGCAAGGAAACCCTCCCCTGGGCTGGGTGTAGGCCCCGTTGACCCTAGGGGCAGACCCTCAAGCTGCCCCCCTCTCGGTCTTCTCTCGCCTCCTGTTTATCAGTGAAGTAAACACAATAGAAGACAGGTGGAGTTCCTCTCAGCATCCTGTTCTTAAGATCAGATCTAGAATCACCAAATCCTAACCATAACACTGTGGGGTGAAATGCTAAGCTGACCATAGATCAGTGTCTGAGGGCATCTTCATCCAAGCCCTCACCCATCCTTAGAGATCTTCTTTTTTTTATCCAATCAAATTGTATTTGTCACATGCTTTGTAAACAGACTAACAGTGAATAATAACTTACGGGCCCTTCTCAACAATGCAGAGAGAAAAAATTAAATAATAACACAAGCAATGCCCCCTGGGATACCTCAGTCCTCCAGCTCCACGGCAACCAGCGAGGCGCCACAGACAGAGGCCATTAGGCTTAGCCATGAGCTGAACAATGTCTGCTATACATAGAGGCTAGTGGGCTACATGATGAGGTGGAATACTTGTATCATGACAAGCATCCTTACGTCCTCCCTCCCAAGACAGCCTAATAAGCACTGATATCACATGCCTGTACAGGTGCAAGCTGTATAGTGTAACCCCCTGCTTCCACCTATCCAGTTGTGTTAGATCAGGAAGGACTAAGTACGGAAAGTGGGAGGCACATAACACAATCATGGAAATGCAGTTCACACAGCTCAGGCTTCTATTCTTATCGTAGCTCTTATCAGTAGAAAGGCATGGAAATAAGGTCACCAGCCTTGATTGTTGCTAAACCAGTACGACACAGAATACAGATCAGAACTACGAATGCATTCCTGTGTTCATTGGTGCAAAATGTCGAAGAACCCATGCCCCTAAGATTTGGGCCAGTTGAATGTTCGGTTTGCTGTTGTAGAAGTAGTCAATTTGTGTCAGCATACCATTGTGTTGTGTGTGTGTGTGTCAAATCTATTCTAGAAAAGGGGGGAAGGGGACTAATACCACAGAAGGAGACAACCATCTTCCTACCCATCTACCCCTTTGAGCATGGTAAAGTTATTACACTTGACTACAAAGATACAGGAATCCTTCCTAACACAGTTGCTGGAGAAAAAGGAAACCACTCAGGTATTTCACAATGAGGCCAATGATGACTATAAAACAGTTGCAGAGTTTAATGGCTGTGATATGAGAAAACATATTACTCCACAATACTAACCTAATTGACTGAGTGAAAATAAGGAAGTGTGCATCCTGTTTGCAACAAGGTATTAAAGTAATACTGCAAAAACTATTTGTCCTGAAAACAAAGTGTTATGTTTGGGGCAAATCCAATACAACACATTAGAGTACCACTCTCCATATTTTCAAGAATAGTGGTGGCTTCATCATGTTATGGGTATGCTTGTAATCATTCAGGACTGGGGAAGTTTTCAGGATAAAAAATACATGTAATGGAGCGTAACACAGGCAATTTCAGTCTGCTTATCACCAGATACTGGGAGATTAAATGACTTTTCAGCAGGTGAATAACCTAAAACACAAGGCCAAATCGACACAGAAGTTGCTTACAAGAAGACAGTGAATGTTGCTGGGTGGCCAAGTTACAGTGTGGACTTAAATCTGCTTGAAAATCTATGGCACGACCTGTCTAGCAATGATCAAAAAACAATTAGACAGAGCTTGAACATTTTGAAACAACAAAAAAAAAAATGGGCAAATGTTGCACAATCCAGGTGTGGAAAACTCAGAGACTTACACAGAAAAACTGAATGCTGTAATTGCTACCAAAGGTGCTTCTACAAAGTATTGACTCAGGGGTGTGAATACTTACAGTACCAGTCAAAAGTTTGACACACCTACTCACTCAAGGGTTTTTCTTTAATTGGACTATTTTCTACACAGTAGAATAATAGTGAAGACATCAAAACTATGAGATAACACATATGGAACCATGTAGTAACCAAAAAAAGAAAAAAATTGTTCAACAAGTCAAAATATATTTTAGATTCTACAAAATAGACACCCTTTGCCTTTGACAGCTTTGCACACTTGGCATTCTTTCAACCAGCTTCATCTGGAAAACTTTTCCAACTGTCTTTAAGGAGTTCCCACATATGCCGAGCACTTGTTGGCTGCTTTTCCATCACTCTGCGGTCCAACTCATCCAAAACCATCTCAATTGGGTTGAGGTCAGTGATTGTGGAGGCCAAGTCATCTGATGCAGCACTCCATCACTCAGCATCTTGGTCAAATAGCCGTACACATCATGGAGGTGCATTGGGTCATTGCCCTGTTGAAAAACAAATGATAGTCCCACTAAGTACAAACCAGATGGGCTGGTCGTTCTCGCTGCAGAATGCTGTGGTAGCCATGCTGGTTAAGTGTGCCTTGAATTCTAAATAAATCAATCACTGACAGTGTCACCAGCAACGCAGCCCCACACCATCACACCTCCTCCTCCATGCTTCACAGTGGGGTTCAAACCAAAAATCTCAAATTTGGACTCATCAGATTAAAAGACAGATTTCGACCGGTCTAATGTCCATTGCTCGTGTTTCTTAGATCAAGCAAGTCTCTTCTTATTATTGGTGTCCTTTAGTAGTGGTTTCTTTGCAGCAATTCGACCATGAAGGCCTGATTCACGTAATATCCTCCGAACAGTTGATGTTGAGATGTGTCTGTTACTTGAACTCTGAAGCAGTTATTTGGGCTGCAATTTCTGAGGCTGGTAACTAATGAACTTATCCTCTGCAGCAGAGGTAACTCTGGGTCTTCCTTTCCTGTGGTGGTCCTCATGAGAGACAATTTCATCAGAGCTCAATGGTTTTTGAGAATGCGCTTGAAACTTTCAAAGTTCTTGAAATGTTCCGTTTTGACTGACCTTCATGTGTTAAAGTAATGACGGACTGTTTCTCTTTGCTTATTTGAGCTGTTTTTGTCATAATATGGACTTGGTCTTTTACCAAATAGGGCTAATGTATATTCTGTATACCCTCCTTACCTTGTCACAACACAACTGATTGGCTCAAACGCATTAAGGAAAGAAATTCCACAAATTAACTTTTAACAAGGCACAGCTGTTAATTGAAATACAATCCAGGTGACTACCTCGTGAAGCTGGTTGAGAGAATGCCAAGAGTGTGCAAAGCTGTCATCAAGAATCACAAATATAAAATATTTATTTAACCATTTTTTGGTTACTTCATGATTCCATGTGTTATTTCATAGTTTTGATGTCTTCACTAATATTCTACAATGTAGAAAATAGCAAAAATAAAGAAAAACTCTTGAATGAGTAGGTGTGTCCAAACCTTTGACTGGCATATTTCTGTATTTAATTTCACTAAATATGCAAAAATGTCTAAAAACATGTTTTTACTTTACCATTATGTGGTATTGAGTGATGGGTGAAAATGTGTTTTATTCATTTATTTTGAATTTAGTCTATAAAACAAATAAATGTGAAATAAATCAAGGGGTATGAATACTTTCTGAAGGCTCTGTATAGGCAGATAATGACAGCTACAGGCAGTTAGAGATAGACAGAAGAAAGATAGGCCTAGTTATTGTTTGAGTAGCCTGTATAGCCATCTTCAGCAGCAGCCTACATGACGCCAAGATGCAAATATCTCAATTACTAGACTGGTATAAAGAAGGTTGTCTGATAGGGCTTTTCAGGTCGCCAGCTAGCTGTTCATAGTACTACTATTCTGGTTTGTGGACTCCAGGAAATGGAGTGCCAAGCACGTCTCCATTCACATCGACAGGCTGTAGTGGAACGGGTCACGGGCTTCATGGTCCTCCGTGTCTACGTCACTAAGGATCTATCATGGTCCAAACACACCAACACAGTCGTGAAGAGGGCACGACAACGCCTCTACCCCCTCAGGAGGCTGAAATTATTTTGCATTAGCCCTCAGATCCTCAAAGAGTTCAACAGCTGCACAATCAAGAACTTGGTGACTGGCTGCATCGCCGCTTGGTATGGCAACTGCTTGGCGCTACAGGGTAGTGGGTACAGACCCATACCTCACTGGAGCCAAGCTCCCTACATCCAGGACCTCTATACCAGGCGGTGTCAGATGAAGGCCCAAAAAACTGTCAAAGACTCCAGCCACAGACTGTTCTCTTTGCTACCGCAGGGCAAGTGGAACCAACAGGAACCTGAACAGCTTCTACCCCCACGCCATAAGCGGTCTAAACAAGACTGCTAGTTAGCTAATCAAATGACTACCTAGACAGCCTGCAAACTCTCTTGCATTGACTAGCACACACACTGGACACCCCAACACACACATAACATGCATACTGAAGCCACACACACGTTCACACACACTGCTGCTAGTCCCTACCTATATGTACAGTACATAACTACCTCAGTTGCCTTGCTCCCCTGCACATCGATGTATTTATTTTTCTTCTACTCCCTATTTACAGCCATGTTATTTTTACTCGTTATTCACCGTGTCACTATTTCTATTCTTAATTCAAATGTTTTGTATTATCTTTAACTCTGCATTGTTGGAAAAGGACCCATAAGTAAGTATTTCACTGTTAGCTTTCACCTGTTGTCTACGAGGCATGTTGTATTTGATTTGGTTCCATCTGTTCCAAGCCAGCTGGCACCTAGGGGAGAAACTCTTCTCACAGGCTAATGCGGGTAGGTGAGCTAACTCTGTATGATTAGTAAATTATCCGTGGTTTCCATTGCTATTGTCTAATCTAGTTAGCTAACGAGAGAGAAAAACAGGTGTCGTATCGAATATCGTTTATTCTACATTGGCAGAGCAATGTTGGCTGACAAGCACAGTGCCAACATGGTTTCCCAATTGAATAACAGGCTGTCTGCTAACTAGCTAGCACATAAGGCCATCTAAATTATAATTAATTTAGGTTATAAATGAGCAAATAGCTATTTACTTACTTAACGGTCCACCTGGCCCCAGTCCTTGGTCTTTACAAGTTGGTGAAGTGCCGCTTTGCCTCTCGAAATTGCCCGGGTTGGAGAAATAGTCCCGCAACCGGGGAAGCTCCTCCCGGTCTCCAACAATTCGGTATGAAATTCAAGAGCGGTGAGAAAGTATTGATCCCGTATTAGCTGAGCAGCAATCACATCTACAGATACCCGAGTCTCTGCCAAGCCGCTTGGCATTGCTGCGGCTGCTACCGAGATGCCTTCCACATTTGGGCTGGTCCGGGTGCTGGACAGCAGAAGGGCCGGGGGCTCGGCGTCCGCCTGCGGGGAGATGGGATTGTTGGACGGGAGCCCTGGCGCTCCATCGCTAAGGCTCCTTTCGGCATCAACCCCGTCCTCTCTCTGCTCTGCCTCATCTTCAGAATCGCTCAGATTAAACGGGTTGACGCTATCCGCCGCCATTTTTCTAATATGAAGATTTAACCTAGCTAGCTAGAAAGCCATCCGTCCAGGAAGAGGGGTCCAATTTTAAACTATCCGCCCGTCTTTCCCCGATCAGCTGAAAGGGGTTGAATGCAGAGGGGAGGGTTTGGTTGAATGTCACTCCAGCACCCGCCTCCTCCATTGAATAGTCGGATTAGATTGGATACGGGAGAGGTTAAGAAGAACTACGAGAAGGGTGGGCGGCAATTCGGGGCGTTCCTGCATGTGGTCATTTCTGCGTCTGCAGGAACGCCTCTTTATACTTGCATTGGACCGTTATTATGAAAACATTTTATTTAACCTTTATTTAACTTGGCAAGTTAGTTGAGAAAAAAATCTTATTTTATATTGATGGTATACCCCGGCTAAACCCTACCCTAATAATTTAAAGCTGCAGTATGTCACTTGTTGGGTGACCAGATCAAATTCACATAGGAATTTGAGTTATCCATCAGTCATTCTCATTGAAAGTAAGTCTAAGAAGTGGTAGATCTGTTCTATGTTCTCTATTTAGGTGATAATGTCAGAGAAGCTGGTGTTTGGAGGATATATTGGCACTGGTGTTGTTCATCTCCAGCAAGTAAATTGTGCCAATACAGTGAGGGAAACAAGTATTTGATCCCCTGCTGATTTCATACGTTTGCCCACTGACAAAGAAATGATCAGACTAGAATTTTAATGGGAGGTTTATTTGAACAGTGAGAGACAGAATAACAACAACAAAAAACAGAAAAATGCATGTAAAAAATGTTATAAATTGATTTGCATTTTAATGAGGGAAATTGTCCTCGTCAACACTCACACCTGTGTTAAGGGGAGAATCACTGACATGATGTCAGCTGGTCCTTTTGTGGTAGGGCTGAAATGCAGTGGACATGTTTTTGGGGGATTCAGTTCATTTGCATGGCAAAGAGGGACTTTACAATTAATTGCAATTCATCTGATCACTCTTCATAACATTCTGGAGTGTATGCAAATTGCCATCATACAAACTGAGGCAGCAGACTTTGTGAAAATTAATATTTGTGTCATTCTCAAAACTTTTGGCCACAACTGTAGTTCTCAGCCCCTTCCTCTTCGATGTGCACAACTCTGAAAAGACTGGATACGTGTAAGCAATATGGCAGGAGTACGAAGCACTGTAAAATGTAAATGTGTAATTTCTCTCTCTCTCTCTCTCTCTCTCTCTCTCTCTCTCTCTCTCTCTCTCTCTCTCTCTCTCTCTCTCTCTCTCTCTCTCTCTCTCTCTCTCTCTCTCTCTCTCTCAGCCCCCTTCCTACTACTGAGTACTGGGTAACAGAGAGTCACCCCTCACAGCCCCCTTCCTACTACTGAGTACTGGGTAATAGAGAGTCACCCCTCACAGCCCCCTTACTACTACTGAGTACTGGGTAATAGAGAGTCACCCCTCACAGCCACCTTCCTACTACTGAGTACTGGGTAAGAGAGAGTCACCCCTCACAGTCACCTTCCTACTACTGAGTACTGGGTAATAGAGAGTCACCCCTCACAGCCTCCTTACTACTACTGAGTACTGGGTAATAGAGAGTCACCCCTCACAGCCACCTTCCTACTACTGAGTACTGGGTAATAGAGAGTCACCCCTCACAGCCCCCTTCCTACTACTGAGTACTGGGTAATAGAGAGTCACCCCTCACAGTCACCTTCCTACTAATGAGTACTGGGTAATAGAGAGTCACTCCTCACAGCCCCCTTCCTACTACTGAGTCCTCCAGATCGGAGGAAGAAGGGATGACCAGGGATGTTCTCTTTAGTTCCAGATCGAGGAAGAAGGGATGACCAGGGATGTTCTCTGTTTAGATCCAGATCGGAGGAAGAAGGATGACCAGGGATGTTCTCTGTTTAGTGAGTCCACCAGATCGGAGGAAGAAGGGATGACCAGGGATGTTCTCTGTTTAGTGAGTCCACCAGATCGGAGGAAGAAGGGATGACCAGGGATGTTCTCTGTTTAGTGAGTCCACCAGATCAGAGGAAGAAGGGATGACCAGGGTGTTCTCTGTTTAGTGAGTCTACCAGATCGGAGGAAGAAGGGATGACCAGGGTGTTCTCTGTTTAGTGAGTCCACCAGATCGGAGGAAGAAGGGATGACCAGGGTGTTCTCTGTTTAGTGAGTCCACCAGATCGGAGGAAGAAGGGATGACCAGGGAGGTTCTCTGTTTAGTGAGTCCACCAGATCGGAGGAAGAAGGGATGACCAGGGATGTTCTCTGTTTAGTGAGTCCACCAGATCGGAGGAAGAAGGGATGACCAGGGTGTTCTCTGTTTAGTGAGTCCACCAGATCGGAGGAAGAAGGGATGACCAGGGATGTTCTCTGTTTAGTGAGTCCACCAGATCGGAGGAAGAAGGGATGACCAGGGATGTTCTCTGTTTAGTGAGTCCACCAGATCGGAGGAAGAAGGGATGACCAGGGTGTTCTCTGTTTAGTGAGTCCACCAGATCGGAGGAAGAAGGGATGACCAGGGATGTTCTCTGTTTAGTGAGTCCACCAGATCGGAGGAAGAAGGGATGACCAGGGATGTTCTCTGTTTAGTGAGTCCACCAGATCGGAGGAAGAAGGGATGACCAGGGATGTTCTCTGTTTAGTGAGTCCACCAGATCGGAGGAAGAAGGGATGACCAGGGATGTTCTCTGTTTAGTGAGTCCACCAGATCGGAGGAAGAAGGGATGACCAGGGATGTTCTCTGTTTAGTGAGTCCACCAGATCGGAGGAAGAAGGATGACCAGGGATGTTCTCTGTTTAGTGAGTCCACCAGATCGGAGGAAGAAGGGATGACCAGGGATGTTCTCTGTTTAGTGAGTCCACCAGATCGGAGGAAGAAGGGATGACCAGGGATGTTCTCTGTTTAGTGAGTCCACCAGATCGGGAGGAAGAAGGGATGACCAGGGATGTTCTCTGTTTAGTGAGTCCACCAGATCGGAGGAAGAAGGGATGACCAGGGAGGTTCTCTGTTTAGTGAGTCCACCAGATCGGAGGAAGAAGGGATGACCAGGGATGTTCTCTGTTTAGGAACCAGATCGGAGGAAGAAGGGATGACCAGGGTGTTCTCTGTTTAGTGAGTCCACCAGATCTGACTGTTCTCTGTTTAGTGAGTCCACCAGATCGGAGGAAGAAGGGATGACCAGGGATGTTCTCTGTTTAGTGAGTCCACCAGATCGGAGGAAGAAGGGATGACCAGGGTGTTTTCTGTTTAGTGAGTCCACCAGATCGGAGGAAGAAGGCATGACCAGGGATGTTCTCTGTTTAGTGAGTCCACCAGATCGGAGGAAGAAGGGATGACCAGGGATGTTCTCTGTTTAGTGAGTCCACCAGATCGGAGGAAGAAGGGATGACCAGGGAGTTCTCTGTTTAGTGAGTCCACCAGATCGGAGGAAGAAGGGATGACCAGGGTGTTCTCTGTTTAGTGAGTCCACCAGATCGGAGGAAGAAGGGATGACCAGGATGTTCTCTGTTTAGTGTGTCCACCAGATCGGAGGAAGAAGGGATGACCAGGGTGTTCTCTGTTTAGTGAGTCCACCAGATCGGAGGAAGAAGGGATGACCAGGGATGTTCTCTGTTTAGTGAGTCCACCAGATCAGAGGAAGAAGGGATGACCAGGGTGTTCTCTGTTTAGGGAGTCCACCAGATCGGAGGAAGAAGGGATGACCAGGGTGTTCTCTGTTTAGTGAGTCCACCAGATCGGAGGAAGAAGGGATGACCAGGGTGTTCTCTGTTTAGTGAGTCCACCAGATCGGAGGAAGAAGGATGACCAGGGTGTTCTCTGTTTAGTGAGTCCACCAGATCGGAGGAAGAAGGGATGACCAGGGATGTTCTCTGTTTAGTGAGTCCACCAGATCGGAGGAAGAAGGGATGACCAGGGATGTTCTCTGTTTAGATCCACCAGATCGGAGGAAGAAGGAATGACCAGGGATGTTCTCTGTTTAGTGAGTCCACCAGATCGGAGGAAGAAGGGATGACCAGGGATGTTCTCTGTTTAGGGAGTCCACCAGATCGGAGGAAGAAGGAATGACCAGGGATGTTCTCTGTTTAGTGAGTCCACCAGATCGGAGGAAGAAGGGATGACCAGGGATGTTCTCTGTTTAGTGAGTCCACCAGATCGGAGGAAGAAGGGATGACCAGGGATGTTCTCTGTTTAGTGAGTCCACCAGATCGGAGGAAGAAGGGATGACCAGGGATGTTCTCTGTTTAGTGAGTCCACCAGATCGGAGGAAGAAGGGATGACCAGGGATGTTCTCTGTTTAGTGAGTCCACCAGATCGGAGGAAGAAGGGATGACCAGGGTGTTCTCTGTTTAGTGAGTCTACCAGATCGGAGGAAGAAGGGATGACCAGGGATGTTCTCTGTTTAGTGAGTCCACCAGATCGGAGGAAGAAGGGATGACCAGGGATGTTCTCTGTTTAGTGAGTCCACCAGATCGGAGGAAGAAGGGATGACCAGGGATGTTCTCTGTTTAGTGAGTCCACCAGATCGGAGGAAGAAGGGATGACCAGGGATGTTCTCTGTTTAGTGAGTCCACCAGATCGGAGGAAGAAGGGATGACCAGGGTGTTCTCTGTTTAGTGAGTCCACCAGATCGGAGGAAGAAGGGAGATGACCAGGGATGTTCTCTGTTTAGTGAGTCCACCAGATCGGAGGAAGAAGGGATGACCAGGGAGGTTCTCTGTTTAGTGAGTCCACCAGATCGGAGGAAGAAGGGATGACCAGGGATGTTCTCTGTTTAGTGAGTCCACCAGATCGGAGGAAGAAGGGATGACCAGGGATGTTCTCTGTTTAGTGAGTCCACCAGATCGGAGGAAGAAGGGATGACCAGGGTGTTCTCTGTTTAGTGAGTCCACCAGATCGGAGGAAGAAGGGATGACCAGGGTGTTCTCTGTTTAGGGAGTCCACCAGATCGGAGGAAGAAGGAATGACCAGGGATGTTCTCTGTTTAGTGAGTCCACCAGATCGGAGGAAGAAGGGATGACCAGGGATGTTCTCTGTTTAGTGAGTCCACCAGATCGGAGGAAGAAGGGATGACCAGGGTGTTCTCTGTTTAGTGAGTCCACCAGATCGGAGGAAGAAGGGATGACCAGGGATGTTCTCTGTTTAGTGAGTCCACCAGATCGGAGGAAGAAGGGATGACCAGGGTGTTCTCTGTTTAGTGAGTCTACCAGATCGGAGGAAGAAGGGATGACCAGGGTGTTCTCTGTTTAGTGAGTCCACCAGATCGGAGGAAGAAGGGATGACCAGGGTGTTCTCTGTTTAGTGAGTCCACCAGATCGGAGGAAGAAGGGATGACCAGGGTGTTCTCTGTTTAGTGAGTCCACCAGATCAGTGACCAGGGTGTTCTCTGTTTAGTGAGTCTACCAGATCGGAGGAAGAAGGGATGACCAGGGATGTTCTCTGTTTAGTGAGTCCACCAGATCGGAGGAAGAAGGGATGACCAGGGATGTTCTCTGTTTAGTGAGTCCACCAGATCGGAGGAAGAAGGGATGACCAGGGAGGTTCTCTGTTTAGTGAGTCCACCAGATCGGAGGAAGAAGGGATGACCAGGGATGTTCTCTGTTTAGTGAGTCCACCAGATCGGAGGAAGAAGGGATGAAGGGATGTTCTCTGTTTAGTGAGTCCACCAGATCGGAGGAAGAAGGGATGACCAGGGAGGTTCTCTGTTTAGTGAGTCCACCAGATCGGAGGAAGAAGGGATGACCAGGGATGTTCTCTGTTTAGTGAGTCCACCAGATCGGAGGAAGAAGGGATGACCAGGGATGTTCTCTGTTTAGTGAGTCCACCAGATCGGAGGAAGAAGGGATGACCAGGGATGTTCTCTGTTTAGTGAGTCCACCAGATCGGAGGAAGAAGGGATGACCAGGGATGTTCTCTGTTTAGTGAGTCCACCAGATCGGAGGAAGAAGGGATGACCAGGGTGTTCTCTGTTTAGTGAGTCCACCAGATCGGAGGAAGAAGGGATGACCAGGGAGGTTCTCTGTTTAGTGAGTCCACCAGATCGGAGGAAGAAGGGATGACCAGGGATGTTCTCTGTTTAGTGAGTCCACCAGATCGGAGGAAGAAGGGATGACCAGGGTGTTCTCTGTTTAGTGAGTCCACCAGATCGGAGGAAGAAGGGATGACCAGGGTGTTCTCTGTTTAGTGAGTCCACCAGATCGGAGGAAGAAGGGATGACCAGGGTGTTCTCTGTTTAGTGAGTCCACCAGATCGGAGGAAGAAGGGATGACCAGGGTGTTCTCTCTTTAGTGAGTCCACCAGATCGGAGGAAGAAGGGATGACCAGGGATGTTCTCTGTTTAGTGAGTCCACCAGATCGGAGGAAGAAGGGATGACCAGGGAAGAAGGGATGACCAGGGATGTTCTCTGTTTAGTGAGTCCACCAGATCGGAGGAAGAAGGGATGACCAGGGTGTTCTCTGTTTAGTGAGTCCACCAGATCGGAGGAAGAAGGGATGACCAGGGTGTTCTCTGTTTAGTGAGTCCACCAGATCGGAGGAAGAAGGGATGACCAGGGTGTTCTCTATTTAGTGAGTCCACCAGATCGGAGGAAGAAGGGATGACCAGGGTGTTCTCTGTTTAGTGAGTCCACCAGATCGGAGGAAGAAGGGATGACCAGGGATGTTCTCTGTTTAGTGAGTCCTCCAGATCGGAGGAAGAAGAGATGACCAGGGTGTTCTCTGTTTTGTGAGTCTACCAGATCGGAGGAAGAAGGGATGACCAGGGATGTTCTCTGTTTAGTGAGTCCACCAGATCCCAGGGAGGTTCTCTGTTTAGTGAGTCCACCAGATCGGAGGAAGAAGGGATGACCAGGGATGTTCTCTGTTTAGTGAGTCCACCAGATCGGAGGAAGAAGGGATGACCAGGGAGGTTCTCTGTTTAGTGAGTCCACCAGATCGGAGGAAGAAGGGATGACCAGGGTGTTCTCTGTTTAGTGAGTCCACCAGATCGGAGGAAGAAGGGATGACCAGGGTGTTTCTGTTTAGTGAGTCCACCAGATCGGAGGAAGAAGGGATGACCAGGGATGTTCTCTGTTTAGTGAGTCCACCAGATCGGAGGAAGAAGGGATGACCAGGGATGTTCTCTGTTTAGTGAGTCCACCAGATCGGAGGAAGAAGGGATGACCAGGGATGTTCTCTGCTTAGTGAGTCCACCAGATCGGAGGAAGAAGGGATGACCAGGGATGTTCTCTGTTTAGTGAGTCCACCAGATCGGAGGAAGAAGGGATGACCAGGGATGTTCTCTGTTTAGTGAGTCCACCAGATCAGAGGAAGAAGGGATGACCAGGGTGTTCTCTGTTTAGTGAGTCCACCAGATCGGAGGAAGAAGGGATGACCAGGGTGTTCTCTGTTTAGTGAGTCCACCAGATCGGAGGAAGAAGGGATGACCAGGGATCTCTGTTTAGTGAGTCCACCAGATCGGAGGAAGAAGGGATGACCAGGGTGTTCTCTGTTTAGTGAGTCCACCAGATCGGAGGAAGAAGGGATGACCAGGGTGTTCTCTGTTTAGTGAGTCCACCAGATCGGAGGAAGAAGGGATGACCAGGGATGTTCTCTGTTTAGTGAGTCCACCAGATCGGAGGAAGAAGGGATGACCAGGGATGTTCTCTGTTTAGTGAGTCCACCAGATCGGAGGAAGAAGGGATGACCAGGGATGTTCTCTGTTTAGTGAGTCCACCAGATCGGAGGAAGAAGGGATGACCAGGGATGTTCTCTGTTTAGTGAGTCCTCCAGATCAGAGGCAGAAGGGATGACCAGGGTGTTCTCTCTTTAGTGAGTCTACCAGATCGGAGGAATAAGGGATGACCAGGGATGTTCTCTGTTTAGTGAGTCCACCAGATCGGAGGAAGAAGAGATGACCAGGGTGTTCTCTGTTTAGTGAGTCCACCAGATCGGAGGAAGAAGGGATGACCAGGGTGTTTCTGTTTAGTGAGTCCACCAGATCGGAGGAAGAAGGGATGACCAGGGTGTTCTCTGTTTAGTGAGTCCACCAGATCGGAGGAAGAAGGGATGACCAGGGTGTTCTCTGTTTAGTGAGTCCACCAGATCGGAGGAAGAAGGGATGACCAGGGAGGTTCTCTGTTTAGTGAGTCCACCAGATCGGAGGAAGAAGGGATGACCAGGGATGTTCTCTGTTTAGTGAGTCCACCAGATCGGAGGAAGAAGGGATGACCAGGGTGTTCTCTGTTTAGTGAGTCCACCAGATCGGAGGAAGAAGGGATGACCAGGGTGTTCTCTGTTTAGTGAGTCCACCAGATCGGAGGAAGAAGGGATGACCAGGGATGTTCTCTGTTTAGTGAGTCCACCAGATCGGAGGAAGAAGGGATGACCAGGGATGTTCTCTGTTTAGTGAGTCCACCAGATCGGAGGAAGAAGGGATGACCAGGGATGTTCTCTGTTTAGTGAGTCCACCAGATCGGAGGAAGAAGGGATGACCAGGGATGTTCTCTGTTTAGTGAGTCCACCAGATCGGAGGAAGAAGGGATGACCAGGGATGTTCTCTGTTTAGTGAGTCCACCAGATCGGAGGAAGAAGGGATGACCAGGGATGTTCTCTGTTTAGTGAGTCCACCAGATCGGAGGAAGAAGGGATGACCAGGGATGTTCTCTGTTTAGTGAGTCCACCAGATCGGAGGAAGAAGGGATGACCAGGGAGTTCTCTGTTTAGTGAGTCCACCAGATCGGAGGAAGAAGGGATGACCAGGGATGTTCTCTGTTTAGTGAGTCCACCAGATCGGAGGAAGAAGGGATGACCAGGGTGTTCTCTGTTTAGTGAGTCCACCAGATCGGAGGAAGAAGGGATGACCAGGGTGTTCTCTGTTTAGTGAGTCCACCAGATCGGAGGAAGAAGGGATGACCAGGGTGTTCTCTGTTTAGTGAGTCCACCAGATCGGAGGAAGAAGGGATGACCAGGGATGTTCTCTGTTTAGTGAGTCCACCAGATCGGAGGAAGAAGGGATGACCAGGGATGTTCTCTGTTTAGTGAGTCCACCAGATCGGAGGAAGAAGGGATGACCAGGGTGTTCTCTGTTTAGTGAGTCCACCAGATCGGAGGAAGAAGGGATGACCAGGGATGTTCTCTGTTTAGTGAGTCCACCAGATCGGAGGAAGAAGGGATGACCAGGGATGTTCTCTGTTTAGTGAGTCCACCAGATCGGAGGAAGAAGGGATGACCAGGGATGTTCTCTGTTTAGTGAGTCCACCAGATCGGAGGAAGAAGGGATGACCAGGGATGTTCTCTGTTTAGTGAGTCCACCAGATCGGAGGAAGAAGGGATGACCAGGGTGTTCTCTGTTTAGTGAGTCCACCAGATCGGAGGAAGAAGGGATGACCAGGGATGTTCTCTGTTTAGTGAGTCCACCAGATCGGAGGAAGAAGGGATGACCAGGGTGTTCTCTGTTTAGTGAGTCCACCAGATCGGAGGAAGAAGGGATGACCAGGGATGTTCTCTGTTTAGTGAGTCCACCAGATCGGAGGAAGAAGGGATGACCAGGGATGTTCTCTGTTTAGTGAGTCCACCAGATCGGAGGAAGAAGGGATGACCAGGGATGTTCTCTGTTTAGTGAGTCCACCAGATCGGAGGAAGAAGGGATGACCAGGGATGTTCTCTGTTTAGTGAGTCCACCAGATCGGAGGAAGAAGGGATGACCAGGGTGTTCTCTGTTTAGTGAGTCCACCAGATCGGAGGAAGAAGGGATGACCAGGGATGTTCTCTGTTTAGTGAGTCCACCAGATCGGAGGAAGATGAGGGATGACCAGGGAGGAAGAAGGGATTCTCTGTTTAGTGAGTCCACCAGATCGGAGGAAGAAGGGATGACCAGGGTGTTCTCTGTTTAGTGAGTCCACCAGATCGGAGGAAGAAGGGATGACCAGGGTGTTCTCTGTTTAGGGAGTCCACCAGATCGGAGGAAGAAGGGATGACCAGGGATGTTCTCTGTTTAGTGAGTCCACCAGATCGGAGGAAGAAGGGATGACCAGGGATGTTCTCTGTTTAGTGAGTCCACCAGATCGGAGGAAGAAGGGATGACCAGGGATGTTCTCTGTTTAGTGAGTCCACCAGATCGGAGGAAGAAGGGATGACCAGGGATGTTCTCTGTTTAGTGAGTCCACCAGATCGGAGGAAGAAGGGATGACCAGGGTGTTCTCTGTTTAGTGAGTCCACCAGATCGGAGGAAGAAGGGATGACCAGGGTGTTCTCTGTTTAGTGAGTCCACCAGATCGGAGGAAGAAGGGATGACCAGGGATGTTCTCTGTTTAGTGAGTCCACCAGATCGGAGGAAGAAGGGATGACCAGGGTGTTCTCTGTTTAGTGAGTCCACCAGATCGGAGGAAGAAGGGATGACCAGGGTGTTCTCTGTTTAGGGAGTCCACCAGATCGGAGGAAGAAGGGATGACCAGGGATGTTCTCTGTTTAGTGAGTCCACCAGATCGGAGGAAGAAGGGATGACCAGGGATGTTCTCTGTTTAGTGAGTCCACCAGATCGGAGGAAGAAGGGATGACCAGGGATGTTCTCTGTTTAGTGAGTCCACCAGATCGGAGGAAGAAGGGATGACCAGGGATGTTCTCTGTTTAGTGAGTCCACCAGATCGGAGGAAGAAGGGATGACCAGGGATGTTCTCTGTTTAGTGAGTCCACCAGATCGGAGGAAGAAGGGATGACCAGGGTGTTCTCTGTTTAGTGAGTCCACCAGATCGGAGGAAGAAGGGATGACCAGGGATGTTCTCTGTTTAGTGAGTCCACCAGATCGGAGGAAGAAGGGATGACCAGGGTGTTCTCTGTTTAGTGAGTCCACCAGATCGGAGGAAGAAGGGATGACCAGGGATGTTCTCTGTTTAGTGAGTCCACCAGATCGGAGGAAGAAGGGATGACCAGGGTGTTCTCTGTTTAGTGAGTCTACCAGATCGGAGGAAGAAGGGATGACCAGGGTGTTCTCTGTTTAGGGAGTCCACCAGATCGGAGGAAGAAGGGATGACCAGGGATGTTCTCTGTTTAGTGAGTCCACCAGATCGGAGGAAGAAGGGATGACCAGGGATGTTCTCTGTTTAGTGAGTCCACCAGATCGGAGGAAGAAGGGATGACCAGGGTGTTCTCTGTTTAGTGAGTCCACCAGATCGGAGGAAGAAGGGATGACCAGGGAGGTTCTCTGTTTAGTGAGTCCACCAGATCGGAGGAAGAAGGGATGACCAGGGATGTTCTCTGTTTAGTGAGTCCACCAGATCGGAGGAAGAAGGGATGACCAGGGTGTTCTCTGTTTAGTGAGTCCACCAGATCGGAGGAAGAAGGGATGACCAGGGTGTTCTCTGTTTAGTGAGTCCACCAGATCGGAGGAAGAAGGGATGACCAGGGTGTTCTCTGTTTAGTGAGTCCACCAGATCGGAGGAAGAAGGGATGACCAGGGAGGTTCTCTGTTTAGTGAGTCCACCAGATCGGAGGAAGAAGAGATGACCAGGGTGTTCTCTGTTTAGTGAGTCCACCAGATCGGAGGAAGAAGGGATGACCAGGGATGTTCTCTGTTTAGTGAGTCCACCAGATCGGAGGAAGAAGGGATGACCAGGGTGTTCTCTGTTTAGTGAGTCCACCAGATCGGAGGAAGAAGGGATGACCAGGGATGTTCTCTGTTTAGTGAGTCCACCAGATCGGAGGAAGAAGGGATGACCAGGGATGTTCTCTGTTTAGTGAGTCCACCAGATCGGAGGAAGAAGGGATGACCAGGGAGGTTCTCTGTTTAGTGAGTCCACCAGATCGGAGGAAGAAGGGATGACCAGGGATGTTCTCTGTTTAGTGAGTCCACCAGATCGGAGGAAGAAGGGATGACCAGGGTGTTCTCTGTTTAGTGAGTCCACCAGATCGGAGGAAGAAGGGATGACCAGGGATGTTCTCTGTTTAGTGAGTCCACCAGATCGGAGGAAGAAGGGATGACCAGGGATGTTCTCTGTTTAGTGAGTCCACCAGATCGGAGGAAGAAGGGATGACCAGGGATGTTCTCTGTTTAGTGAGTCCACCAGATCGGAGGAAGAAGGGATGACCAGGGATGTTCTCTGTTTAGTGAGTCCACCAGATCGGAGGAAGAAGAGATGACCAGGGTGTTCTCTGTTTAGTGAGTCCACCAGATCGGAGGAAGAAGGGATGACCAGGGTGTTCTCTGTTTAGTGAGTCCACCAGATCGGAGGAAGAAGGGATGACCAGGGTGTTCTCTGTTTAGTGAGTCCACCAGATCGGAGGAAGAAGGGATGACCAGGGTGTTCTCTGTTTAGTGAGTCTACCAGATCGGAGGAAGAAGGGATGACCAGGGATGTTCTCTGTTTAGTGAGTCCACCAGATCGGAGGAAGAAGGGATGACCAGGGATGTTCTCTGTTTAGTGAGTCCACCAGATCGGAGGAAGAAGGGATGACCAGGGATGTTCTCTGTTTAGTGAGTCCACCAGATCGGAGGAAGAAGGGATGACCAGGGTGTTCTCTGTTTAGTGAGTCCACCAGATCGGAGGAAGAAGGGATGACCAGGGATGTTCTCTGTTTAGTGAGTCCACCAGATCGGAGGAAGAAGGGATGACCAGGGATGTTCTCTGTTTAGTGAGTCCACCAGATCGGAGGAAGAAGGGATGACCAGGGATGTTCTCTGTTTAGTGAGTCCACCAGATCGGAGGAAGAAGGGATGACCAGGGAGGTTCTCTGTTTAGTGAGTCCACCAGATCGGAGGAAGAAGGGATGACCAGGGATGTTCTCTGTTTAGTGAGTCCACCAGATCGGAGGAAGAAGGGATGACCAGGGTGTTCTCTGTTTAGTGAGTCCTCCAGATCGGAGGAAGAAGGGATGACCAGGGATGTTCTCTGTTTAGTGAGTCCTCCAGATCAGAGGCAGAAGGGATGACCAGGGTGTTCTCTCTTTAGTGAGTCTACCAGATCGGAGGAATAAGGGATGACCAGGGATGTTCTCTGTTTAGTGAGTCCACCAGATCGGAGGAAGAAGGGATGACCAGGGATGTTCTCTGTTTAGTGAGTCCACCAGATCGGAGGAAGAAGGGATGACCAGGGTGTTCTCTGTTTAGTGAGTCCACCAGATCGGAGGAAGAAGGGATGACCAGGGTGTTCTCTGTTTAGTGAGTCCACCAGATCGGAGGAAGAAGGGATGACCAGGGTGTTCTCTGTTTAGTGAGTCTACCAGATCAGAGGAAGAAGGGATGACCAGGAATGTTCTCTGTTTAGTGAGTCCACCAGATCGGAGGAAGAAGGGATGACCAGGGATGTTCTCTGTTTAGTGAGTCCACCAGATCGGAGGAAGAAGGGATGACCAGGGAGGTTCTCTGTTTAGTGAGTCCACCAGATCGGAGGAAGAAGGGATGACCAGGGATGTTCTCTGTTTAGTGAGTCCACCAGATCGGAGGAAGAAGGGATGACCAGGGATGTTCTCTGTTTAGTGAGTCCACCAGATCAGAGGAAGAAGGGATGACCAGGTTGTTCTCTGTTTAGTGAGTCCTCCAGATCGGAGGAAGAAGGGATGACCAGGGATGTTCTCTGTTTAGTGAGTCCACCAGATCGGAGGAAGAAGGGATGACCAGGGTGTTCTCTGTTTAGTGAGTCCACCAGATCGGAGGAAGAAGGGATGACCAGGGTGTTTCTGTTTAGTGAGTCTCGGAGGAAGAAGGGATGACCAGGGTGTTCTCTGTTTAGTGAGTCCACCAGATCGGAGGAAGAAGGGATGACCAGGGATGTTCTCTGTTTAGTGAGTCCACCAGATCGGAGGAAGAAGGGATGACCAGGGTGTTCTCTGTTTAGTGAGTCCACCAGATCGGAGGAAGAAGGGATGACCAGGGTGTTCTCTGTTTAGTGAGTCCACCAGATCGGAGGAAGAAGGGATGACCAGGGTGTTCTCTGTTTAGTGAGTCTACCAGATCAGAGGAAGAAGGGATGACCAGGAATGTTCTCTGTTTAGTGAGTCTACCAGATCGGAGGAAGAAGGGATGACCAGGGATGTTCTCTGTTTAGTGAGTCCACCAGATCGGAGGAAGAAGGGATGACCAGGGAGGTTCTCTGTTTAGTGAGTCCACCAGATCGGAGGAAGAAGGGATGACCAGGGATGTTCTCTGTTTAGTGAGTCCACCAGATCGGAGGAAGAAGGGATGACCAGGGATGTTCTCTGTTTAGTGAGTCCACCAGATCGGAGGAAGAAGGGATGACCAGGGATGTTCTCTGTTTAGTGAGTCCACCAGATCGGAGGAAGAAGGGATGACCAGGGTGTTCTCTGTTTAGTGAGTCCACCAGATCGGAGGAAGAAGGGATGACCAGGGTGTTCTCTGTTTAGGAGTCCACCAGATCGGAGGAAGAAGGGATGACCAGGGATGTTCTCTGTTTAGTGAGTCCACCAGATCGGAGGAAGAAGGGATGACCAGGGATGTTCTCTGTTTAGTGAGTCCACCAGATCGGAGGAAGAAGGGATGACCAGGGTGTTCTCTGTTTAGTGAGTCCTCCAGATCGGAGGAAGAAGGGATGACCAGGGATGTTCTCTGTTTAGTGAGTCCTCCAGATCAGAGGCAGAAGGGATGACCAGGGTGTTCTCTCTTTAGTGAGTCCACCAGATCGGAGGAAGAAGGGATGACCAGGGATGTTCTCTATTTAGTGAGTCCACCAGATCGGAGGAAGAAGGGATGACCAGGGAGGTTCTCTTTTTAGTGAGTCCACCAGATCGGAGGAAGAAGGGATGACCAGGGATGTTCTCTGTTTAGTGAGTCCTCCAGATCGGAGGAAGAAGAGATGACCAGGGTGTTCTCTGTTTAGTGAGTCCACCAGATCGGAGGAAGAAGGGATGACCAGGGATGTTCTCTGTTTAGTGAGTCCACCAGATTCCAGGGATGTTCTCTGTTTAGTGAGTCCACCAGATCGGAGGAAGAAGAGATGACCAGGGTGTTCTCTGTTTAGTGAGTCCACCAGATCGGAGGAAGAAGGGATGACCAGGGTGTTTCTGTTTAGTGAGTCCACCAGATCGGAGGCAGAAGGGATGACCAGGGTGTTCTCTCTTTAGTGAGTCCACCAGATCGGAGGAAGAAGGGATGACCAGGGATGTTCTCTGTTTAGTGAGTCCACCAGATCGGAGGAAGAAGGGATGACCAGGGATGTTCTCTGTTTAGTGAGTCCACCAGATCGGAGGAAGAAGGGATGACCAGGGTGTTCTCTGTTTAGTGAGTCAGACCAGGGTGTTCTCTGTTTAGTGAGTCCACCAGATCGGAGGAAGAAGGGATGACCAGGGATGTTCTCTGTTTAGTGAGTCCACCAGATCGGAGGAAGAAGGGATGACCAGGGTGTTCTCTGTTTAGTGAGTCCACCAGATCGGAGGAAGAAGGGATGACCAGGGTGTTCTCTGTTTAGTGAGTCCACCAGATCGGAGGAAGAAGGGATGACCAGGGTGTTCTCTGTTTAGTGAGTCTACCAGATCAGAGGAAGAAGGGATGACCAGGAATGTTCTCTGTTTAGTGAGTCTACCAGATCGGAGGAAGAAGGGATGACCAGGGATGTTCTCTGTTTAGTGAGTCCACCAGATCGGAGGAAGAAGGGATGACCAGGGAGGTTCTCTGTTTAGTGAGTCCACCAGATCGGAGGAAGAAGGGATGACCAGGGATGTTCTCTATTTAGTGAGTCCACCAGATCGGAGGAAGAAGGGATGACCAGGGAGGTTCTCTGTTTAGTGAGTCCACCAGATCGGAGGAAGAAGGGATGACCAGGGATGTTCTCTGTTTAGTGAGTCCACCAGATCGGAGGAAGAAGGGATGACCAGGGATGTTCTCTGTTTAGTGAGTCCACCAGATCGGAGGAAGAAGGGATGACCAGGGTGTTCTCTGTTTAGTGAGTCCACCAGATCGGAGGAAGAAGGGATGACCAGGGATGTTCTCTGTTTAGTGAGTCCACCAGATCGGAGGAAGAAGGGATGACCAGGGATGTTCTCTGTTTAGTGAGTCCACCAGATCGGAGGAAGAAGGGATGACCAGGGATGTTCTCTGTTTAGTGAGTCCTCCAGATCAGAGGCAGAAGGGATGACCAGGAAGAAGGGATGACCAGGGATGTTCTCTGTTTAGTGAGTCCACCAGATCGGAGGAAGAAGGGATGACCAGGGATGTTCTCTGTTTAGTGAGTCCACCAGATCGGAGGAAGAAGGGATGACCAGGGATGTTCTCTGTTTAGTGAGTCCACCAGATCGGAGGAAGAAGGGATGACCAGGGTGTTCTCTGTTTAGTGAGTCCACCAGATCGGAGGAAGAAGGGATGACCAGGGATGTTCTCTGTTTAGTGAGTCCACCAGATCGGAGGAAGAAGGGATGACCAGGGTGTTCTCTGTTTAGTGAGTCCACCAGATCGGAGGAAGAAGGGATGACCAGGGTGTTCTCTGTTTAGTGAGTCCACCAGATCGGAGGAAGAAGGGATGACCAGGGTGTTCTCTGTTTAGTGAGTCCACCAGATCAGAGGAAGAAGGGATGACCAGGAATGTTCTCTGTTTAGTGAGTCCCAGATCGGAGGAAGAAGGGATGACCAGGGATGTTCTCTGTTTAGTGAGTCCACCAGATCGGAGGAAGAAGGGATGACCAGGGAGGTTCTCTGTTTAGTGAGTCCACCAGATCGGAGGAAGAAGGGATGACCAGGGATGTTCTCTGTTTAGTGAGTCCACCAGATCGGAGGAAGAAGGGATGACCAGGGAGGTTCTCTGTTTAGTGAGTCCACCAGATCGGAGGAAGAAGGGATGACCAGGGATGTTCTCTGTTTAGTGAGTCCACCAGATCGGAGGAAGAAGGGATGACCAGGGATGTTCTCTGTTTAGTGAGTCCACCAGATCGGAGGAAGAAGAGATGACCAGGGTGTTCTCTGTTTAGTGAGTCCACCAGATCGGAGGAAGAAGGGATGACCAGGGTGTTCTCTGTTTAGTGAGTCCACCAGATCGGAGGAAGAAGGGATGACCAGGGATGTTCTCTGTTTAGTGAGTCCACCAGATCGGAGGAAGAAGGGATGACCAGGGATGTTCTCTGTTTAGTGAGTCCACCAGATCGAGGAAGAAGGGATGACCAGGGTGTTCTCTGTTTAGAGTCCACCAGATCGGAGGAAGAAGGGATGACCAGGGATGTTCTCTGTTTAGTGAGTCCACCAGATCAGAGGAAGAAGGGATGACCAGGGATGTTCTCTGTTTAGTGAGTCCACCAGATCGGAGGAAGAAGGGATGACCAGGGATGTTCTCTGTTTAGTGAGTCCACCAGATCGGAGGAAGAAGGGATGACCAGGGAGTTCTCTGTTTAGTGAGTCCACCAGATCGGAGGAAGAAGGGATGACCAGGGATGTTCTCTGTTTAGTGAGTCCACCAGATCGGAGGAAGAAGGGATGACCAGGGTGTTCTCTGTTTAGTGAGTCCACCAGATCGGAGGAAGAAGGGATGACCAGGGATGTTCTCTGTTTAGTGAGTCCACCAGATCGGAGGAAGAAGGGATGACCAGGGATGTTCTCTGTTTAGTGAGTCCACCAGATCGGAGGAAGAAGGGATGACCAGGGATGTTCTCTGTTTAGTGAGTCCACCAGATCGGAGGAAGAAGGACCAGATGACCAGGGGAAGAAGGATGTTCTCTGTTTAGTGAGTCCACCAGATCAGAAGAAGGGATGACCAGGAGGTTTAGTGAAGATCGGAGGAAGAAGGGATGACCAGGGATGTTCTCTGTTTAGTGAGTCCACCAGATCGGAGGAAGAAGGGATGACCAGGGTGTTCTCTGTTTAGTGAGTCCACCAGATCGGAGGAAGAAGGGATGACCAGGGATGTTCTCTGTTTAGTGAGTCCACCAGATCGGAGGAAGAAGGGATGACCAGGGATGTTCTCTGTTTAGTGAGTCCACCAGATCGGAGGAAGAAGGGATGACCAGGGTGTTCTCTGTTTAGTGAGTCTACCAGATCGGAGGAAGAAGGATGACCAGGGTGTTCTCTGTTTAGTGAGTCCACCAGATCGGAGGAAGAAGGGATGACCAGGGTGTTCTCTGTTTAGTGAGTCTACCAGATCAGAGGAAGAAGGGATGACCAGGAATGTTCTCTGTTTAGTGAGTCTACCAGATCGGAGGAAGAAGGGATGACCAGGGATGTTCTCTGTTTAGTGAGTCCACCAGATCGGAGGAAGAAGGGATGACCAGGGAGGTTCTCTGTTTAGTGAGTCCACCAGATCGGAGGAAGAAGGGATGACCAGGGATGTTCTCTGTTTAGTGAGTCCACCAGATCGGAGGAAGAAGGGATGACCAGGGAGTTCTCTGTTTAGTGAGTCCACCAGATCGGAGGAAGAAGGGATGACCAGGGATGTTCTCTGTTTAGTGAGTCCACCAGATCGGAGGAAGAAGGGATGACCAGGGATGTTCTCTGTTTAGTGAGTCCACCAGATCGGAGGAAGAAGAGATGACCAGGGTGTTCTCTGTTTAGTGAGTCCACCAGATCGGAGGAAGAAGGGATGACCAGGGTGTTCTCTGTTTAGGGAGTCCACCAGATCGGAGGAAGAAGGGATGACCAGGGATGTTCTCTGTTTAGTGAGTCCACCAGATCGGAGGAAGAAGGGATGACCAGGGATGTTCTCTGTTTAGTGAGTCCACCAGATCGGAGGAAGAAGGGATGACCAGGGTGTTCTCTGTTTAGTGAGTCCTCCAGATCGGAGGAAGAAGGGATGACCAGGGATGTTCTCTGTTTAGTGAGTCCTCCAGATCAGAGGCAGAAGGGATGACCAGGGTGTTCTCTCTTTAGTGAGTCCACCAGATCGGAGGAAGAAGGGATGACCAGGGATGTTCTCTGTTTAGTGAGTCCACCAGATCGGAGGAAGAAGGGATGACCAGGGAGTTCTCTGTTTAGTGAGTCCACCAGATCGGAGGAAGAAGGGATGACCAGGGATGTTCTCTGTTTAGTGAGTCCTCCAGATCGGAGGAAGAAGAGATGACCAGGGTGTTCTCTGTTTAGTGAGTCCACCAGATCGGAGGAAGAAGGGATGACCAGGGATGTTCTCTGTTTAGTGAGTCCACCAGATCGGAGGAAGAAGGGATGACCAGGGATGTTCTCTGTTTAGTGAGTCCACCAGATCGGAGGAAGAAGGGATGACCAGGGATGTTCTCTGTTTAGTGAGTCCACCAGATCGGAGGAAGAAGGGATGACCAGGGAGTTCTCTGTTTAGTGAGTCCACCAGATTTGACCAGGGATGTTCTCTGTTTAGTGAGTCCACCAGATCGGAGGAAGAAGGGATGACCAGGGTGTTTCTGTTTAGTGAGTCTACCAGATCGGAGGAAGAAGGGATGACCAGGGTGTTCTCTGTTTAGTGAGTCCACCAGATCGGAGGAAGAAGGGATGACCAGGGTGTTCTCTGTTTAGTGAGTCTACCAGATCAGAGGAAGAAGGGATGACCAGGAATGTTCTCTGTTTAGTGAGTCCACCAGATCGGAGGAAGAAGGGATGACCAGGGATGTTCTCTGTTTAGTGAGTCCACCAGATCGGAGGAAGAAGGGATGACCAGGGATGTTCTCTGTTTAGTGAGTCCACCAGATCGGAGGAAGAAGGGATGACCAGGGAGGTTTAGTGAGTCCACCAGATCGGAGGAAGAAGGGATGACCAGGGATGTTCTCTGTTTAGTGAGTCCACCAGATCGGAGGAAGAAGGGATGACCAGGGATGTTCTCTGTTTAGTGAGTCCACCAGATCGGAGGAAGAAGGGATGACCAGGGTGTTCTCTGTTTAGTGAGTCCACCAGATCGGAGGAAGAAGGGATGACCAGGGATGTTCTCTGTTTAGTGAGTCCACCAGATCGGAGAAGAAGGGATGACCAGGGATGTTCTCTGTTTAGTGAGTCCACCAGATCGGAGGAAGAAGGGATGACCAGGGATGTTCTCTGTTTAGTGAGTCCACCAGATCGGAGGAAGAAGGATGACCAGGGTGTTCTCTGTTTAGTGAGTCCACCAGATCGGAGGAAGAAGGGATGACCAGGGTGTTCTCTGTTTAGTGAGTCCACCAGATCGGAGGAAGAAGGGATGACCAGGGTGTTCTCTGTTTAGTGAGTCCACCAGATCGGAGGAAGAAGGGATGACCAGGGTGTTCTCTGTTTAGTGAGTCCACCAGATCGGAGGAAGAAGGATGACCAGGGATGTTCTCTGTTTAGTGAGTCCACCAGATCGGAGGAAGAAGGGATGACCAGGGATGTTCTCTGTTTAGTGAGTCCACCAGATCGGAGGAAGAAGGGATGACCAGGGAAGTGAGTCCACCAGATCGGAGGAAGAAGGGATGACCAGGGATGTTCTCTGTTTAGTGAGATCGGAGGAAGAAGGATGACCAGGGTGTTCTCTGTTTAGTGAGTCCACCAGATCGAGGAAGAAGGGATGACCAGGGAGTCCACCAGATCGGAGGAAGAAGGGATGACCAGGGATGTTCTCTGTTTAGTGAGTCCACCAGATCGGAGGAAGAAGGGATGACCAGGGATGTTCTCTGTTTAGTGAGTCCACCAGATCGGAGGAAGAAGGGATGACCAGGGATGTTCTCTGTTTAGTGAGTCCACCAGATCGGAGGAAGAAGGGATGACCAGGGATGTTCTCTGTTTAGTGAGTCCACCAGATCGGAGGAAGAAGGGATGACCAGGGATGTTCTCTGTTTAGTGAGTCCACCAGATCGGAGGAAGAAGGGATGACCAGGGTGTTCTCTGTTTAGTGAGTCCACCAGATCGGAGGAAGAAGGGATGACCAGGGATGTTCTCTGTTTAGTGAGTCCTCCAGATCAGAGGCAGAAGGGATGACCAGGGTGTTCTCCCTTTAGTGAGTCCACCAGATCGGAGGAAGAAGGGATGACCAGGGAGGTTCTCTGTTTAGTGAGTCCACCAGATCGGAGGAAGAAGGGATGACCAGGGATGTTCTCTGTTTAGTGAGTCCACCAGATCGGAGGAAGAAGGGATGACCAGGGTGTTCTCTGTTTAGTGAGTCCACCAGATCGGAGGAAGAAGGGATGACCAGGGATGTTCTCTGTTTAGTGAGTCCACCAGATCGGAGGAAGAAGGGATGACCAGGGATGTTCTCTGTTTAGTGAGTCCACCAGATCGGAGGAAGAAGGGATGACCAGGGATGTTCTCTGTTTAGTGAGTCCACCAGATCGGAGGAAGAAGGGATGACCAGGGATGTTCTCTGTTTAGTGAGTCCACCAGATCGGAGGAAGAAGGGATGACCAGGGAGGTTCTCTGTTTAGTGAGTCCACCAGATCGGAGGAAGAAGGGATGACCAGGGATGTTCTCTGTTTAGTGAGTCCACCAGATCGGAGGAAGAAGGGATGACCAGGGATGTTCTCTGTTTAGTGAGTCCACCAGATCGGAGGAAGAAGGGATGACCAGGGATGTTCTCTGTTTAGTGAGTCCACCAGATCGGAGGAAGAAGGGATGACCAGGGATGTTCTCTGTTTAGTGAGTCCACCAGATCGGAGGAAGAAGGGATGACCAGGGATGTTCTCTGTTTAGTGAGTCCACCAGATCGGAGGAAGAAGGGATGACCAGGGATGTTCTCTGTTTAGTGAGTCCACCAGATCGGAGGAAGAAGGGATGACCAGGGTGTTCTCTGTTTAGTGAGTCCACCAGATCGGAGGAAGAAGGGATGACCAGGGGAGTGAGTCCACCAGATCGGAGGAAGAAGGGATGACCAGGGATGTTCTCTGTTTAGTGAGTCCACCAGATCGGAGGAAGAAGGGATGACCAGGGATGTTCTCTGTTTAGTGAGTCCACCAGATCGGAGGAAGAAGAGATGACCAGGGTGTTCTCTGTTTAGTGAGTCCACCAGATCGGAGGAAGAAGGGATGACCAGGGTGTTTCTGTTTAGTGAGTCCACCAGATCGGAGGAAGAAGGGATGACCAGGGTGTTCTCTGTTTAGTGAGTCCACCAGATCGGAGGAAGAAGGGATGACCAGGGTGTTCTCTGTTTAGTGAGTCTACCAGATCAGAGGAAGAAGGGATGACCAGGAATGTTCTCTGTTTAGTGAGTCTACCAGATCGGAGGAAGAAGGGATGACCAGGGATGTTCTCTGTTTAGTGAGTCCACCAGATCGGAGGAAGAAGGGATGACCAGGGAGGTTCTCTGTTTAGTGAGTCCACCAGATCGGAGGAAGAAGGGATGACCAGGGATGTTCTCTGTTTAGTGAGTCCACCAGATCGGAGGAAGAAGGGATGACCAGGGATGTTCTCTGTTTAGTGAGTCCACCAGATCGGAGGAAGAAGGGATGACCAGGGATGTTCTCTGTTTAGTGAGTCCACCAGATCGGAGGAAGAAGGGATGACCAGGGTGTTCTCTGTTTAGTGAGTCCACCAGATCGGAGGAAGAAGGGATGACCAGGGTGTTCTCTGTTTAGGGAGTCCACCAGATCGGAGGAAGAAGGGATGACCAGGGATGTTCTCTGTTTAGTGAGTCCACCAGATCGGAGGAAGAAGGGATGACCAGGGAGGTTCTCTGTTTAGTGAGTCCACCAGATCGGAGGAAGAAGGGATGACCAGGGAGGTTCTCTGTTTAGTGAGTCCACCAGATCGGAGGAAGAAGGGATGACCAGGGATGTTCTCTGTTTAGTGAGTCCACCAGATCGGAGGAAGAAGGGATGACCAGGGTGTTCTCTGTTTATGAGTCCACCAGATCGGAGGAAGAAGGGATGACCAGGGATGTTCTCTGTTTAGTGAGTCCACCAGATCAGAGGAAGAAGGGATGACCAGGGTGTTCTCTGTTTAGTGAGTCCACCAGATCGGAGGAAGAAGGGATGACCAGGGATGTTCTCTGTTTAGTGAGTCCACCAGATCGGAGGAAGAAGGGATGACCAGGGATGTTCTCTGTTTAGTGAGTCCACCAGATCGGAGGAAGAAGGGATGACCAGGGATGTTCTCTGTTTAGTGAGTCCACCAGATCGGAGGAAGAAGGGATGACCAGGGATGTTCTCTGTTTAGTGAGTCCACCAGATCGGAGGAAGAAGGGATGACCAGGGATGTTCTCTGTTTAGTGAGTCCACCAGATCGGAGGAAGAAGGGATGACCAGGGATGTTCTCTGTTTAGTGAGTCCACCAGATCGGAGGAAGAAGGGATGACCAGGGTGTTCTCTGTTTAGTGAGTCCACCAGATCGGAGGAAGAAGGGATGACCAGGGTGTTCTCTGTTTAGTGAGTCCACCAGATCGGAGGAAGAAGGGATGACCAGGGTGTTCTCTGTTTAGTGAGTCCACCAGATCGGAGGAAGAAGGGATGACCAGGGTGTTCTCTGTTTAGTGAGTCCACCAGATCGGAGGAAGAAGGGATGACCAGGGTGTTCTCTGTTTAGTGAGTCCACCAGATCGGAGGAAGAAGGGATGACCAGGGATGTTCTCTGTTTAGTGAGTCCACCAGATCGGAGGAAGAAGGGATGACCAGGGATGTTCTCTGTTTAGTGAGTCCACCAGATCGGAGGAAGAAGGGATGACCAGGGATGTTCTCTGTTTAGTGAGTCCACCAGATCGGAGGAAGAAGGGATGACCAGGGAGTGTTCTCTGTTTAGTGAGTCCACCAGATCGGAGGAAGAAGGGATGACCAGGGATGTTCTCTGTTTAGTGAGTCCACCAGATCGGAGGAAGAAGGGATGACCAGGGTGTTCTCTGTTTAGTGAGTCTCCAGATCGGAGGAAGAAGGGATGACCAGGGATGTTCTCTGTTTAGTGAGTCCACCAGATCGGAGGAAGAAGGATGACCAGGGTGTTCTCTGTTTAGTGAGTCCACCAGATCGGAGGAAGAAGGGATGACCAGGGATGTTCTCTGTTTAGTGAGTCCACCAGATCAGAGGAAGAAGGGATGACCAGGGTGTTCTCTGTTTAGTGAGTCCACCAGATCGAGTCCAGGGATGTTCTCTGTTTAGATCGGAGGAAGAAGGGATGACCAGGGATGTTCTCTGTTTAGTGAGTCCACCAGATCGGGAAGAAGGGATGACCAGGGATGTTCTCTGTTTAGTGAGTCCACCAGATCGGAGGAAGAAGGGATGACCAGGGAGGTTCTCTGTTTAGTGAGTCCACCAGATCGGAGGAAGAAGGGATGACCAGGGATGTTCTCTGTTTAGTGAGTCCACCAGATCGGAGGAAGAAGGGATGACCAGGGTGTTCTCTGTTTAGTGAGTCCTCCAGATCGGAGGAAGAAGGGATGACCAGGGATGTTCTCTGTTTAGTGAGTCCTCCAGATCAGAGGCAGAAGGGATGACCAGGGTGTTCTCTCTTTAGTGAGTCTACCAGATCGGAGGAATAAGGGATGACCAGGGATGTTCTCTGTTTAGTGAGTCCACCAGATCGGAGGAAGAAGGGATGACCAGGGATGTTCTCTGTTTAGTGAGTCCACCAGATCGGAGGAAGAAGGGATGACCAGGGTGTTCTCTGTTTAGTGAGTCCACCAGATCGGAGGAAGAAGGGATGACCAGGGTGTTCTCTGTTTAGTGAGTCCACCAGATCGGAGGAAGAAGGGATGACCAGGGTGTTCTCTGTTTAGTGAGTCTACCAGATCAGAGGAAGAAGGGATGACCAGGGTGTTCTCTGTTTAGTGAGTCCACCAGATCGGAGGAAGAAGGGATGACCAGGGATGTTCTCTGTTTAGTGAGTCCACCAGATCGGAGGAAGAAGGGATGACCAGGGAGGTTCTCTGTTTAGTGAGTCCACCAGATCGGAGGAAGAAGGGATGACCAGGGATGTTCTCTGTTTAGTGAGTCCACCAGATCGGAGGAAGAAGGGATGACCAGGGATGTTCTCTGTTTAGTGAGTCCTCCAGATCGGAGGAAGAAGAGATGACCAGGGTGTTCTCTGTTTAGTGAGTCCACCAGATCGGAGGAAGAAGGGATGACCAGGGATGTTCTCTGTTTAGTGAGTCCACCAGATCGGAGGAAGAAGGGATGACCAGGGATGTTCTCTGTTTAGTGAGTCCACCAGATCGGAGGAAGAAGGGATGACCAGGGTGTTCTCTGTTTAGTGAGTCCACCAGATCGGAGGAAGAAGGGATGACCAGGGATGTTCTCTGTTTAGTGAGTCTACCAGATCAGAGGAAGAAGGGATGACCAGGGTGTTCTCTGTTTAGTGAGTCCACCAGATCGGAGGAAGAAGGGATGACCAGGGATGTTCTCTGTTTAGTGAGTCCACCAGATCGGAGGAAGAAGGGATGACCAGGGATGTTCTCTGTTTAGTGAGTCCACCAGATCAGAGGAAGAAGGGATGACCAGGGTGTTCTCTGTTTAGTGAGTCCACCAGATCAGAGGAAGAAGGGATGACCAGGGTGTTCTCTGTTTAGGGAGTCCACCAGATCGGAGGAAGAAGGGATGACCAGGGTGTTCTCTGTTTAGTGAGTCCACCAGATCGGAGGAAGAAGGGATGACCAGGGTGTTCTCTGTTTAGTGAGTCCACCAGATCAGGAAGAAGGGATGACCAGGGTGTTCTCTGTTTAGTGAGTCCACCAGATCGGAGGAAGAAGGGATGACCAGGGATGTTCTCTGTTTAGTGAGTCCACCAGATCGGAGGAAGAAGGGATGACCAGGGATGTTCTCTGTTTAGTGAGTCCTCCAGATCGGAGGAAGAAGAGATGACCAGGGTGTTCTCTGTTTAGTGAGTCCACCAGATCGGAGGAAGAAGGGATGACCAGGGATGTTCTCTGTTTAGTGAGTCCACCAGATCGGAGGAAGAAGGGATGACCAGGGAGGTTCTCTGTTTAGTGAGTCCACCAGATCGGAGGAAGAAGGGATGACCAGGGATGTTCTCTGTTTAGTGAGTCCACCAGATCAGAGGAAGAAGGGATGACCAGGGTGTTCTCTGTTTAGTGAGTCCACCAGATCGGAGGAAGAAGGGATGACCAGGGTGTTCTCTGTTTAGTGAGTCCACCAGATCGGAGGAAGAAGGGATGACCAGGGTGTTCTCTGTTTAGTGAGTCCACCAGATCGGAGGAAGAAGGGATGACCAGGGTGTTCTCTGTTTAGTGAGTCCACCAGATCAGAGGAAGAAGGGATGACCAGGGTGTTCTCTGTTTTGGGAGTCCACCAGATCGGAGGAAGAAGGGATGACCAGGGTGTTCTCTGTTTAGTGAGTCCACCAGATCGGAGGAAGAAGGGATGACCAGGGTGTTCTCTGTTTAGTGAGTCCACCAGATCGGAGGAAGAAGGGATGACCAGGGTGTTCTCTGTTTAGGATCGGAGGAAGAAGGGATGACCAGGGTGTTTCTGTTTAGTGAGTCTACCAGATCGGAGGAAGAAGGGATGACCAGGGTGTTCTCTGTTTAGGGAGTCCACCAGATCGGAGGAAGAAGGGATGACCAGGGATGTTCTCTGTTTAGTGAGTCCACCAGATCAGAGGAAGAAGGGATGACCAGGGTGTTCTCTGTTTAGGGAGTCCACCAGATCGGAGGAAGAAGGGATGACCAGGGTGTTCTCTGTTTAGTGAGTCCACCAGATCGGAGGAAGAAGGGATGACCAGGGTGTTCTCTGTTTAGTGAGTCCACCAGATCGGAGGAAGAAGGGATGACCAGGGTGTTCTCTGTTTAGGGAGTCCACCAGATCGGAGGAAGAAGGAATGACCAGGGATGTTCTCTGTTTAGTGAGTCCACCAGATCGGAGGAAGAAGGGATGACCAGGGATGTTCTCTGTTTAGTGAGTCCACCAGATCGGAGGAAGAAGGGATGACCAGGGATGTTCTCTGTTTAGTGAGTCCACCAGATCGGAGGAAGAAGGGATGACCAGGGTGTTCTCTGTTTAGTGAGTCCACCAGATCGGAGGAAGAAGGGATGACCAGGGTGTTCTCTGTTTAGTGAGTCTACCAGATCGGAGGAAGAAGGGATGACCAGGATGTTCTCTGTTTAGTGAGTCCTCCAGATCCAGAAGGGATGACCAGGGATGTTCTCTGTTTAGTGAGTCCACCAGATCGGAGGAAGAAGGGATGACCAGGGATGTTCTCTGTTTAGTGAGTCCACCAGATCGGAGGAAGAAGGGATGACCAGGGATGTTCTCTGTTTAGTGAGTCCACCAGATCGGAGGAAGAAGGGATGACCAGGGTGTTCTCTGTTTAGTGAGTCCACCAGATCGGAGGAAGAAGGGATGACCAGGGTGTTCTCTGTTTAGTGAGTCCACCAGATCGGAGGAAGAAGGATGACCAGGGATGTTCTCTGTTTAGTGAGTCCACCAGATCGGAGGAAGAAGGGATGACCAGGGATGTTCTCTGTTTAGTGAGTCCACCAGATCGGAGGAAGAAGGGATGACCAGGGATGTTCTCTGTTTAGTGAGTCCACCAGATCCACCAGGGTGTTCTCTGTTTAGTGAGTCCACCAGATCGGAGGAAGAAGGGATGACCAGGGATGTTCTCTGTTTAGTGAGTCCAGATCAGAGGAAGAAGGGATGACCAGGGTGTTCTCTGTTTAGTGAGTCCACCAGATCGGAGGAAGAAGGGATGACCAGGGATGTTCTCTGTTTAGTGAGTCCACCAGATCGGAGGAAGAAGGGATGACCAGGGATGTTCTCTGTTTAGTGAGTCCACCAGATCGGAGGAAGAAGGGATGACCAGGGTGTTCTCTGTTTAGTGAGTCCACCAGATCGGAGGAAGAAGGGATGACCAGGGTGTTCTCTGTTTAGTGAGTCCACCAGATCGGAGGAAGAAGGGATGACCAGGGATGTTCTCTGTTTAGTGAGTCCACCAGATCGGAGGAAGAAGGGATGACCAGGGTGTTCTCTGTTTAGTGAGTCCACCAGATCGGAGGAAGAAGGGATGACCAGGGATGTTCTCTGTTTAGTGAGTCCACCAGATCGGAGGAAGAAGGGATGACCAGGGATGTTCTCTGTTTAGTGAGTCCACCAGATCGGAGGAAGAAGGGATGACCAGGGTGTTCTCTGTTTAGTGAGTCCACCAGATCGGAGGAAGAAGGGATGACCAGGGTGTTCTCTGTTTAGTGAGTCCACCAGATCGGAGGAAGAAGGGATGACCAGGGTGTTCTCTGTTTAGATCCACCAGATCGGAGGAAGAAGGGATGACCAGGGATGTTCTCTGTTTAGTGAGTCCACCAGATCGGAGGAAGAAGGGATGACCAGGGTGTTCTCTGTTTAGTGAGTCCACCAGATCGGAGGAAGAAGGGATGACCAGGGATGTTCTCTGTTTAGTGAGTCCACCAGATCCAGAAGGGATGACCAGGGTGTTCTCTGTTTAGTGAGTCCACCAGATCGGAGGAGGAAGAAGGGATGACCAGGGTGTTCTCTGTTTAGTGAGTCCACCAGATCGGAGGAAGAAGGGATGACCAGGGTGTTCTCTGTTTAGTGAGTCCACCAGATCGGAGGAAGAAGGATGACCAGGGATGTTCTCTGTTTAGTGAGTCCACCAGATCGGAGGAAGAAGGGATGACCAGGGATGTTCTCTGTTTAGTGAGTCCACCAGATCGGAGGAAGAAGGGATGACCAGGGATGTTCTCTGTTTAGTGAGTCCACCAGATCGGAGAAGGGATGACCAGGGATGACCAGGGATGTGACCAGGGATGTTCTCTGTTTAGTGAGTCCACCAGATCGAGGAAGAAGGGATGACCAGGGTGTTCTCTGTTTAGTGAGTCCACCAGATCGGAGGAAGAAGGGATGACCAGGGATGTTCTCTGTTTAGTGAGTCCACCAGATCGGAGGAAGAAGGGATGACCAGGGATGTTCTCTGTTTAGTGAGTCCACCAGATCGGAGGAAGAAGGGATGACCAGGGTGTTTCTGTTTAGTGAGTCCACCAGATCGAGGAAGAAGGGATGACCAGGGTGTTCTCTGTTTAGTGAGTCCACCAGATCGGAGGAAGAAGGGATGACCAGGGTGTTCTCTGTTTAGTGAGTCCACCAGATCGGAGGAAGAAGGGATGACCAGGGTGTTCTCTGTTTAGTGAGTCCACCAGATCGGAGGAAGAAGGGATGACCAGGGTGTTCTCTGTTTAGTGAGTCCACCAGATCGGAGGAAGAAGGGATGACCAGGGATGTTCTCTGTTTAGTGAGTCCACCAGATCGGAGGAAGAAGGGATGACCAGGGATGTTCTCTGTTTAGTGAGTCCTCCAGATCAGAGGCAGAAGGGATGACCAGGGTGTTCTCTCTTTAGTGAGTCTACCAGATCGGAGGAAGAAGGGATGACCAGGGATGTTCTCTGTTTAGTGAGTCCACCAGATCGGAGGAAGAAGGGATGACCAGGGAGGTTCTCTGTTTAGTGAGTCCACCAGATCGGAGGAAGAAGGGATGACCAGGGATGTTCTCTGTTTAGTGAGTCCACCAGATCGGAGGAAGAAGGGATGACCAGGGTGTTCTCTGTTTAGTGAGTCCACCAGATCGGAGGAAGAAGGGATGACCAGGGTGTTCTCTGTTTAGTGAGTCCACCAGATCGGAGGAAGAAGGGATGACCAGGGTGTTCTCTGTTTAGTGAGTCCACCAGATCGGAGGAAGAAGGGATGACCAGGGTGTTCTCTGTTTAGTGAGTCCACCAGATCGGAGGAAGAAGGGATGACCAGGGTGTTCTCTGTTTAGTGAGTCCACCAGATCGGAGGAAGAAGGGATGACCAGGGTGTTCTCTGTTTAGTGAGTCCACCAGATCGGAGGAAGAAGGGATGACCAGGGTGTTTCTGTTTAGTGAGTCCACCAGATCGGAGGAAGAAGGGATGACCAGGGATGTTCTCTGTTTAGTGAGTCCACCAGATCGGAGGAAGAAGGGATGACCAGGGATGTTCTCTGTTTAGTGAGTCCACCAGATCGGAGGAAGAAGGGATGACCAGGGTGTTCTCTGTTTAGTGAGTCCACCAGATCGGAGGAAGAAGGGATGACCAGGGTGTTCTCTGTTTAGTGAGTCCACCAGATCGGAGGAAGAAGGGATGACCAGGGTGTTTCTGTTTAGTGAGTCCCAGATCGGAGGAAGAAGGGATGACCAGGGTGTTCTCTGTTTAGTGAGTCCACCAGATCGGAGGAAGAAGGATGACCAGGGATGTTCTCTGTTTAGTGAGTCCACCAGATCGGAGGAAGAAGGGATGACCAGGGATGTTCTCTGTTTAGTGAGTCCACCAGATCGGAGGAAGAAGGGATGACCAGGGTGTTTCTGTTTAGTGAGTCCACCAGATCGGAGGAAGAAGGGATGACCAGGGTGTTCTCTGTTTAGTGAGTCCACCAGATCGGAGGAAGAAGGGATGACCAGGGTGTTCTCTGTTTAGTGAGTCCACCAGATCGGAGGAAGAAGGGATGACCAGGGATGTTCTCTGTTTAGTGAGTCCACCAGATCGGAGGAAGAAGGGATGACCAGGGATGTTCTCTGTTTAGTGAGTCCACCAGATCGGAGGAAGAAGGGATGACCAGGGATGTTCTCTGTTTAGTGAGTCCACCAGATCGGAGGAAGAAGGGATGACCAGGGATGTTCTCTGTTTAGTGAGTCCACCAGATCGGAGGAAGAAGGGATGACCAGGGATGTTCTCTGTTTAGTGAGTCCTCCAGATCAGAGGCAGAAGGGATGACCAGGGTGTTCTCTCTTTAGTGAGTCCACCAGATCGGAGGAAGAAGGGATGACCAGGGATGTTCTCTGTTTAGTGAGTCCACCAGATCGGAGGAAGAAGGGATGACCAGGGATGTTCTCTGTTTAGTGAGTCCACCAGATCGGAGGAAGAAGGGATGACCAGGGTGTTTCTGTTTAGTGAGTCCACCAGATCGGAGGAAGAAGGGATGACCAGGGTGTTCTCTGTTTAGGGAGTCCACCAGATCGGAGGAAGAAGGAATGACCAGGGATGTTCTCTGTTTAGTGAGTCCACCAGATCGGAGGAAGAAGGGATGACCAGGGTGTTCTCTGTTTAGTGAGTCCACCAGATCGGAGGAAGAAGGGATGACCAGGGATGTTCTCTGTTTAGTGAGTCCACCAGATCGGAGGAAGAAGGGATGACCAGGGTGTTCTCTGTTTAGTGAGTCCACCAGATCGGAGGAAGAAGGGATGACCAGGGTGTTCTCTGTTTAGTGAGTCCACCAGATCGGAGGAAGAAGGGATGACCAGGGTGTTCTCTGTTTAGTGAGTCCACCAGATCGGAGGAAGAAGGGATGACCAGGGTGTTCTCTGTTTAGTGAGTCCACCAGATCGGAGGAAGAAGGGATGACCAGGGTGTTCTCTGTTTAGTGAGTCCACCAGATCGGAGGAAGAAGGGATGACCAGGGATGTTCTCTGTTTAGTGAGTCCACCAGATCGGAGGAAGAAGGGATGACCAGGGATGTTCTCTGTTTAGTGAGTCCACCAGATCGGAGGAAGAAGGGATGACCAGGGATGTTCTCTGTTTAGTGAGTCCACCAGATCGGAGGAAGAAGGGATGACCAGGGTGTTCTCTGTTTAGTGAGTCCACCAGATCGGAGGAAGAAGGGATGACCAGGGATGTTCTCTGTTTAGTGAGTCCACCAGATCGGAGGAAGAAGGGATGACCAGGGTGTTCTCTGTTTAGTGAGTCCACCAGATCGGAGGAAGAAGGATGACCAGGGATGTTCTCTGTTTAGTGAGTCCACCAGATCGGAGGAAGAAGGGATGACCAGGGTGTTCTCTGTTTAGTGAGTCCACCAGATCGGAGGAAGAAGGGATGACCAGGGATGTTCTCTGTTTAGTGAGTCCACCAGATCGGAGGAAGAAGGGATGACCAGGGTGTTCTCTGTTTAGTGAGTCCACCAGATCCAAGAAGGGATGACCAGGTGTTCTCTGTTTAGTGAGTCCACCAGATCGGAGGAAGAAGGGATGACCAGGGTGTTCTCTGTTTAGTGAGTCCACCAGATCGGAGGAAGAAGGGATGACCAGGGTGTTCTCTGTTTAGTGAGTCCACCAGATCGGAGGAAGAAGGGATGACCAGGGTTCTCTGTTTAGTGAGTCCACCAGATCGGAGGAAGAAGGGATGACCAGGGTGTTTCTGTTTAGTGAGTCCACCAGATCGGAGGAAGAAGGGATGACCAGGGATGTTCTCTGTTTAGTGAGTCCACCAGATCGGAGGAAGAAGGGATGACCAGGGATGTTCTCTGTTTAGTGAGTCCACCAGATCGGAGGAAGAAGGGATGACCAGGGATGTTCTCTGTTTAGTGAGTCCTCCAGATCAGAGGAAGAAGGGATGACCAGGGTGTTCTCTGTTTAGTGAGTCTACCAGATCGGAGGAAGAAGGGATGACCAGGGATGTTCTCTGTTTAGTGAGTCCACCAGATCGGAGGAAGAAGGGATGACCAGGGTGTTCTCTGTTTAGTGAGTCCACCAGATCGGAGGAAGAAGGGATGACCAGGGATGTTCTCTGTTTAGTGAGTCCACCAGATCGGAGGAAGAAGGGATGACCAGGGATGTTCTCTGTTTAGTGAGTCCACCAGATCGGAGGAAGAAGGGATGACCAGGGATGTTCTCTGTTTAGTGAGTCCACCAGATCGGAGGAAGAAGGGATGACCAGGGATGTTCTCTGTTTAGTGAGTCCACCAGATCGGAGGAAGAAGGGATGACCAGGGTGTTCTCTGTTTAGTGAGTCCACCAGATCGGAGGAAGAAGGGATGACCAGGGATGTTCTCTGTTTAGTGAGTCCACCAGATCGGAGGAAGAAGGGATGACCAGGGATGTTCTCTGTTTAGTGAGTCCACCAGATCGGAGGAAGAAGGGATGACCAGGGTGTTCTCTGTTTAGTGAGTCCACCAGATCAGAGGAAGAAGGGATGACCAGGGTGTTCTCTGTTTAGTGAGTCCACCAGATCGGAGGAAGAAGGGATGACCAGGGTGTTCTCTGTTTAGTGAGTCCACCAGATCGGAGGAAGAAGGGATGACCAGGGTGTTCTCTGTTTAGTGAGTCCACCAGATCGGAGGAAGAAGGGATGACCAGGGTGTTCTCTGTTTAGTGAGTCCACCAGATCGGAGGAAGAAGGGATGACCAGGGATGTTCTCTGTTTAGTGAGTCCACCAGATCGGAGGAAGAAGGGATGACCAGGGTGTTCTCTGTTTAGTGAGTCCACCAGATCGGAGGAAGAAGGGATGACCAGGGATGTTCTCTGTTTAGTGAGTCCACCAGATCGGAGGAAGAAGGGATGACCAGGGATGTTCTCTGTTTAGTGAGTCCACCAGATCGGAGGAAGAAGGGATGACCAGGGATGTTCTCTGTTTAGTGAGTCCACCAGATCAGGAGGAAGAAGGGATGACCAGGGTGTTCTCTGTTTAGTGAGTCCACCAGATCGGAGGAAGAAGGGATGACCAGGGGTGTTCTCTGTTTAGTGAGTCCACCAGATCGGAGGAAGAAGGGATGACCAGGGATGTTCTCTGTTTAGTGAGTCCACCAGATCGGAGGAAGAAGGGATGACCAGGGTGTTCTCTGTTTAGTGAGTCCACCAGATCGGAGGAAGAAGGGATGACCAGGGATGTTCTCTGTTTAGTGAGTCCACCAGATCGGAGGAAGAAGGGATGACCAGGGATGTTCTCTGTTTAGTGAGTCCACCAGATCGGAGGAAGAAGGGATGACCAGGGTGTTCTCTGTTTAGTGAGTCCAGATCGGAGGAAGAAGGGATGACCAGGGTGTTCTCTGTTTAGAGTCCACCAGATCGGAGGAAGAAGGGATGACCAGGGATGTTCTCTGTTTAGTGAGTCCACCAGATCGGAGGAAGAAGGGATGACCAGGGATGTTCTCTGTTTAGTGAGTCCACCAGATCGGAGGAAGAAGGGATGACCAGGGTGTTCTCTGTTTAGTGAGTCCACCAGATCGGAGGAAGAAGGGATGACCAGGGTGTTCTCTGTTTAGTGAGTCCACCAGATCGGAGGAAGAAGGGATGACCAGGGTGTTCTCTGTTTAGTGAGTCCACCAGATCGGAGGAAGAAGGATGACCAGGGATGTTCTCTGTTTAGTGAGTCCACCAGATCGGAGGAAGAAGGGATGACCAGGGTGTTCTCTGTTTAGTGAGTCCACCAGATCGGAGGAAGAAGGATGACCAGGGTGTTCTCTGTTTAGTGAGTCCACCAGATCGGAGGAAGAAGGGATGACCAGGGTGTTCTCTGTTTAGTGAGTCCACCAGATCGGAGGAAGAAGGGATGACCAGGGTGTTCTCTGTTTAGTGAGTCCACCAGATCGGAGGAAGAAGGGATGACCAGGGTGTTCTCTGTTTAGTGAGTCCACCAGATCGGAGGAAGAAGGGATGACCAGGGATGTTCTCTGTTTAGTGAGTCCACCAGATCGGAGGAAGAAGGGATGACCAGGGATGTTCTCTGTTTAGTGAGTCCACCAGATCGGAGGAAGAAGGGATGACCAGGGTGTTCTCTGTTTAGTGAGTCCACCAGATCGGAGGAAGAAGGGATGACCAGGGTGTTCTCTGTTTAGTGAGTCCACCAGATCGGAGGAAGAAGGGATGACCAGGGATGTTCTCTGTTTAGTGAGTCCACCAGATCGGAGGAAGAAGGGATGACCAGGGATGTTCTCTGTTTAGTGAGTCCACCAGATCGGAGGAAGAAGGGATGACCAGGGTGTTCTCTGTTTAGTGAGTCCACCAGATCGGAGGAAGAAGGGATGACCAGGGTGTTCTCTGTTTAGTGAGTCCACCAGATCGGAGGAAGAAGGGATGACCAGGGTGTTCTCTGTTTAGTGAGTCCACCAGATCGGAGGAAGAAGGAATGACCAGGGATGTTCTCTGTTTAGTGAGTCCACCAGATCGGAGGAAGAAGGGATGACCAGGGTGTTCTCTGTTTAGTGAGTCCACCAGATCGGAGGAAGAAGGGATGACCAGGGATGTTCTCTGTTTAGTGAGTCCACCAGATCGGAGGAAGAAGGGATGACCAGGGATGTTCTCTGTTTAGTGAGTCCACCAGATCGGAGGAAGAAGGGATGACCAGGGATGTTCTCTGTTTAGTGAGTCCACCAGATCGGAGGAAGAAGGGATGACCAGGGTGTTCTCTGTTTAGTGAGTCCACCAGATCGGAGGAAGAAGGGATGACCAGGGTGTTCTCTGTTTAGTGAGTCCACCAGATCGGAGGAAGAAGGGATGACCAGGGTGTTCTCTGTTTAGTGAGTCCACCAGATCGGAGGAAGAAGGATGACCAGGGAGTTCTCTGTTTAAGTCCACCAGATCGGAGGAAGAAGGGATGACCAGGGTGTTCTCTGTTTAGTGAGTCCACCAGATCGGAGGAAGAAGGGATGACCAGGGATGTTCTCTGTTTAGTGAGTCCACCAGATCGGTGGAAGAAGGGATGACCAGGGTGTTCTCTGTTTAGTGAGTCTGCCAGATCCCTCGGAAGAAGGGATGACCAGGTTGTTCTCTGTTTAGTGAGTCCACCAGATCGGAGGTAGAAGGGATGACCAGGGATGTTCTCTGTATAGTGAGTCCACCAGATCGGAGGAAGAAGGGATGACCAGGGATGTTCTCTGTTTAGTGAGTCCACCAGATCAGAGGAAGAAGGGATGACCAGGGTGTTCTCTGTTTAGTGAGTCCACCAGATCAGAGGAAGAAGGGATGACCAGGGTGTTCTCTGTTTAGGGAGTCCACCAGATCGGAGGAAGAAGGGATGACCAGGGTGTTCTCTGTTTAGTGAGTCCACCAGATCGGAGGAAGAAGGGATGACCAGGGTGTTTCTGTTTAGTGAGTCTACCAGATCGGAGGAAGAAGGGATGACCAGGGTGTTCTCTGTTTAGGAGTCCACCAGATCGGAGGAAGAAGGAATGACCAGGGATGTTCTCTGTTTAGTGAGTCCACCAGATCGGAGGAAGAAGGGATGACCAGGGATGTTCTCTGTTTAGTGAGTCCACCAGATCGGAGGAAGAAGGGATGACCAGGGATGTTCTCTGTTTAGTGAGTCCAGATCCAGATGACCAGGGTGTTCTCTGTTTAGGAAGAAGGGGGATGACCAGGGATGTTCTCTGTTTAGTGAGTCCACCAGATCGGAGGAAGAAGGGATGACCAGGGATGTTCTCTGTTTAGTGAGTCCACCAGATCAGAGGAAGAAGGGATGACCAGGGTGTTCTCTGTTTAGTGAGTCCACCAGATCGGAGGAAGAAGGGATGACCAGGGTGTTCTCTGTTTAGTGAGTCCACCAGATCGGAGGAAGAAGGGATGACCAGGGATGTTCTCTGTTTAGTGAGTCCACCAGATCGGAGGAAGAAGGGATGACCAGGGTGTTCTCTGTTTAGTGAGTCCACCAGATCGGAGGAAGAAGGGATGACCAGGGTGTTCTCTGTTTAGTGAGTCCACCAGATCGGAGGAAGAAGGGATGACCAGGGTGTTCTCTGTTTAGTGAGTCCACCAGATCGGAGGAAGAAGGGATGACCAGGGATGTTCTCTGTTTAGTGAGTCCACCAGATCGGAGGAAGAAGGGATGACCAGGGATGTTCTCTGTTTAGTGAGTCCACCAGATCGGAGGAAGAAGGATGACCAGGGATGTTCTCTGTTTAGTGAGTCCACCAGATCGGAGGAAGAAGGGATGACCAGGGATGTTCTCTGTTTAGTGAGTCCACCAGATCGGAGGAAGAAGGGATGACCAGGGATGTTCTCTGTTTAGTGAGTCCACCAGATCGGAGGAAGAAGGGATGACCAGGGATGTTCTCTGTTTAGTGAGTCCACCAGATCGGAGGAAGAAGGGATGACCAGGGTGTTCTCTGTTTAGTGAGTCCACCAGATCGGAGGAAGAAGGGATGACCAGGGATGTTCTCTGTTTAGTGAGTCCACCAGATCGGAGGAAGAAGGGATGACCAGGGATGTTCTCTGTTTAGTGAGTCCACCAGATCGGAGGAAGAAGGGATGACCAGGGTGTTCTCTGTTTAGTGAGTCCACCAGATCGGAGGAAGAAGGGATGACCAGGATGTTCTCTGTTTAGTGAGTCCACCAGATCGGAGGAAGAAGGGATGACCAGGGATGTTCTCTGTTTAGTGAGTCCACCAGATCGGAGGAAGAAGGGATGACCAGGGATGTTCTCTGTTTAGTGAGTCCACCAGATCGGAGGAAGAAGGGATGACCAGGGAGGTTCTCTGTTTAGTGAGTCCACCAGATCGGAGGAAGAAGGGATGACCAGGGATGTTCTCTGTTTAGTGAGTCCTCCAGATCAGAGGCAGAAGGGATGACCAGGGTGTTCTCTCTTTAGTGAGTCTACCAGATCGGAGGAAGAAGGGATGACCAGGGATGTTCTCTGTTTAGTGAGCCACCAGATCGGAGGAAGAAGGGATGACCAGGGATGTTCTCTGTTTAGTGAGTCCACCAGATCGGAGGAAGAAGGGATGACCAGGGATGTTCTCTGTTTAGTGAGTCCACCAGATCGGTGGAAGAAGGGATGACCAGGGTGTTCTCTGTTTAGTGAGTCTGCCAGATCCCTCGGAAGAAGGGATGACCAGGTTGTTCTCTGTTTAGTGAGTCTACCAGATCAGAGGAAGAAGGGATGACCAGGGTGTTCTCTGTTTAGTGAGTCCACCAGATCGGAGGAAGAAGGGATGACCAGGGATGTTCTCTGTTTAGTGAGTCCACCAGATCGGAGGAAGAAGGGATGACCAGGGATGTTCTCTGTTTAGTGAGTCCACCAGATCGGAGGAAGAAGGGATGACCAGGGTGTTCTCTGTTTAGTGAGTCCACCAGATCGGAGGAAGAAGGGATGACCAGGGTGTTCTCTGTTTAGTGAGTCCACCAGATCGGAGGAAGAAGGGATGACCAGGGTGTTCTCTGTTTAGTGAGTCCACCAGATCGGAGGAAGAAGGGATGACCAGGGTGTTTCTGTTTAGTGAGTCTACCAGATCGGAGGAAGAAGGGATGACCAGGGTGTTCTCTGTTTAGTGAGTCCACCAGATCGGAGGAAGAAGGAATGACCAGGGATGTTCTCTGTTTAGTGAGTCCACCAGATCGGAGGAAGAAGGGATGACCAGGGATGTTCTCTGTTTAGTGAGTCCACCAGATCGGAGGAAGAAGGGATGACCAGGGATGTTCTCTGTTTAGTGAGTCCACCAGATCGGAGGAAGAAGGGATGACCAGGGTGTTCTCTGTTTAGTGAGTCCACCAGATCGGAGGAAGAAGGGATGACCAGGGATGTTCTCTGTTTAGTGAGTCCACCAGATCGGAGGAAGAAGGGATGACCAGGGATGTTCTCTGTTTAGTGAGTCCACCAGATCAGAGGAAGAAGGGATGACCAGGGTGTTCTCTGTTTAGTGAGTCCACCAGATCGGAGGAAGAAGGGATGACCAGGGATGTTCTCTGTTTAGTGAGTCCACCAGATCGGAGGAAGAAGGGATGACCAGGGAGGTTCTCTGTTTAGTGAGTCCACCAGATCGGAGGAAGAAGGGATGACCAGGGATGTTCTCTGTTTAGTGAGTCCACCAGATCGGAGGAAGAAGGGATGACCAGGGTGTTCTCTGTTTAGTGAGTCCACCAGATCGGAGGAAGAAGGGATGACCAGGGTGTTCTCTGTTTAGTGAGTCCACCAGATCGGAGGAAGAAGGGATGACCAGGGTGTTCTCTGTTTAGGGAGTCCACCAGATCGGAGGAAGAAGGGATGACCAGGGATGTTCTCTGTTTAGTGAGTCCACCAGATCGGAGGAAGAAGGGATGACCAGGAAGGTTCTCTGTTTAGGAGGTCCACCAGATCGGAGGAAAAAGGGATGACCAGGGATGTTCTCTGTTTAGTGAGTCCACCAGATCGGAGGAAGAAGGGATGACCAGGGAGGTTCTCTATTTAGTGAGTCCACCAGATCGGAGGAAGAAGGGATGACCAGGGATGTTCTCTGTTTAGTGAGTCCACCAGATCGGAGGAAGAAGGGATGACCAGGGATGTTCTCTGTTTAGTGAGTCCACCAGATCGGAGGAAGAAGGGATGACCAGGGTGTTCTCTGTTTAGTGAGTCCACCAGATCGGAGGAAGAAGGGATGACCAGGGATGTTCTCTGTTTAGTGAGTCCACCAGATCGGAGGAAGAAGGGATGACCAGGGATGTTCTCTGTTTAGTGAGTCCACCAGATCGGAGGAAGAAGGGATGACCAGGGATGTTCTCTGTTTAGTGAGTCCACCAGATCGGAGGAAGAAGGGATGACCAGGGATGTTCTCTGTTTAGTGAGTCCACCAGATCGGAGGAAGAAGGGATGACCAGGGTGTTCTCTGTTTAGTGAGTCCACCAGATCGGAGGAAGAAGGGATGACCAGGGTGTTCTCTGTTTAGTGAGTCCACCAGATCGGAGGAAGAAGGGATGACCAGGGATGTTCTCTGTTTAGTGAGTCCACCAGATCGGAGGAAGAAGGGATGACCAGGGATGTTCTCTGTTTAGTGAGTCCACCAGATCGGAGGAAGAAGGGATGACCAGGGATGTTCTCTGTTTAGTGAGTCCACCAGATCGGAGGAAGAAGGGATGACCAGGGATGTTCTCTGTTTAGTGAGTCCACCAGATCGGAGGAAGAAGGGATGACCAGGGTGTTCTCTGTTTAGTGAGTCCACCAGATCGGAGGAAGAAGGGATGACCAGGGATGTTCTCTGTTTAGTGAGTCCACCAGATCGGAGGAAGAAGAGATGACCAGGGTGTTCTCTGTTTAGTGAGTCCACCAGATCGGAGGAAGAAGGGATGACCAGGGATGTTCTCTGTTTAGAGTCCACCAGATCGGAGGAAGAAGGGATGACCAGGGATGTTCTCTGTTTAGTGAGTCCACCAGATCAGAGGCAGAAGGGATGACCAGGGTGTTCTCTCTTTAGTGAGTCTACCAGATCGGAGGAATAAGGGATGACCAGGGATGTTCTCTGTTTAGTGAGTCCACCAGATCGGAGGAAGAAGGGATGACCAGGGATGTTCTCTGTTTAGTGAGTCCACCAGATCGGAGGAAGAAGGGATGACCAGGGATGTTCTCTGTTTAGTGAGTCCACCAGATCGGAGGAAGAAGGGATGACCAGGGTGTTCTCTGTTTAGTGAGTCCACCAGATCGGAGGAAGAAGGGATGACCAGGGTGTTCTCTGTTTAGTGAGTCCACCAGATCGGAGGAAGAAGGGATGACCAGGGATGTTCTCTGTTTAGTGAGTCCACCAGATCGGAGGAAGAAGGGATGACCAGGGTGTTCTCTGTTTAGTGAGTCCACCAGATCGGAGGAAGAAGGGATGACCAGGGTGTTCTCTGTTTAGTGAGTCCACCAGATCGGAGGAAGAAGGGATGACCAGGGTGTTCTCTGTTTAGTGAGTCCACCAGATCGGAGGAAGAAGGGATGACCAGGGATGTTCTCTGTTTAGTGAGTCCACCAGATCGGAGGAAGAAGGGATGACCAGGGTGTTCTCTGTTTAGTGAGTCCACCAGATCGGAGGAAGAAGGGATGACCAGGGTGTTCTCTGTTTAGTGAGTCCACCAGATCGGAGGAAGAAGGGATGACCAGGGATGTTCTCTGTTTAGTGAGTCCACCAGATCGGAGGAAGAAGGGATGACCAGGGATGTTCTCTGTTTAGTGAGTCCACCAGATCGGAGGAAGAAGGGATGACCAGGGATGTTCTCTGTTTAGTGAGTCCACCAGATCGGAGGAAGAAGGGATGACCAGGGTGTTCTCTGTTTAGTGAGTCCACCAGATCGGAGGAAGAAGGGATGACCAGGGATGTTCTCTGTTTAGTGAGTCCACCAGATCGGAGGAAGAAGGGATGACCAGGGTGTTCTCTGTTTAGTGAGTCCACCAGATCGGAGGAAGAAGGGATGACCAGGGATGTTCTCTGTTTAGTGAGTCCACCAGATCGGAGGAAGAAGGGATGACCAGGGATGTTCTCTGTTTAGTGAGTCCACCAGATCGGAGGAAGAAGGGATGACCAGGGATGTTCTCTGTTTAGTGAGTCCACCAGATCGGAGGAAGAAGGGATGACCAGGGATGTTCTCTGTTTAGTGAGTCCACCAGATCGGAGGAAGAAGGGATGACCAGGGATGTTCTCTGTTTAGTGAGTCCACCAGATCGGAGGAAGAAGGGATGACCAGGGTGTTCTCTGTTTAGTGAGTCCACCAGATCGGAGGAAGAAGGGATGACCAGGGATGTTCTCTGTTTAGTGAGTCCACCAGATCGGAGGAAGAAGGGATGACCAGGGATGTTCTCTGTTTAGTGAGTCCACCAGATCGGAGGAAGAAGGGATGACCAGGGATGTTCTCTGTTTAGTGAGTCCACCAGATCGGAGGAAGAAGGGATGACCAGGGTGTTCTCTGTTTAGTGAGTCCACCAGATCGGAGGAAGAAGGGATGACCAGGGTGTTCTCTGTTTAGTGAGTCCACCAGATCGGAGGAAGAAGGGATGACCAGGGTGTTCTCTGTTTAGTGAGTCCACCAGATCGGAGGAAGAAGGGATGACCAGGGATGTTCTCTGTTTAGTGAGTCCACCAGATCGGAGGAAGAAGGGATGACCAGGGATGTTCTCTGTTTAGTGAGTCCACCAGATCGGAGGAAGAAGGGATGACCAGGGATGTTCTCTGTTTAGTGAGTCCACCAGATCAGAGGAAGAAGGGATGACCAGGGTGTTCTCTGTTTAGTGAGTCCACCAGATCGGAGGAAGAAGGGATGACCAGGGTGTTCTCTGTTTAGTGAGTCCACCAGATCGGAGGAAGAAGGGATGACCAGGGTGTTCTCTGTTTAGTGAGTCCACCAGATCGGAGGAAGAAGGGATGACCAGGGTGTTCTCTGTTTAGTGAGTCCACCAGATCGGAGGAAGAAGGGATGACCAGGGATGTTCTCTGTTTAGTGAGTCCACCAGATCGGAGGAAGAAGGGATGACCAGGGTGTTCTCTGTTTAGGGAGTCCACCAGATCGGAGGAAGAAGGGATGACCAGGGATGTTCTCTGTTTAGTGAGTCCACCAGATCGGAGGAAGAAGGGATGACCAGGGTGTTCTCTGTTTAGTGAGTCCACCAGATCGGAGGAAGAAGGGATGACCAGGGATGTTCTCTGTTTAGTGAGTCCACCAGATCGGAGGAAGAAGGGATGACCAGGGATGTTCTCTGTTTAGTGAGTCCACCAGATCGGAGGAAGAAGGGATGACCAGGGATGTTCTCTGTTTAGTGAGTCCACCAGATCGGAGGAAGAAGGGATGACCAGGGATGTTCTCTGTTTAGTGAGTCCACCAGATCAGAGGAAGAAGGGATGACCAGGGTGTTCTCTGTTTAGTGAGTCCACCAGATCTGACCAGGGTGTTCTCTGTTTAGTGAGTCCACCAGATCGGAGGAAGAAGGGATGACCAGGGTGTTCTCTGTTTAGTGAGTCCACCAGATCGGAGGAAGAAGGGATGACCAGGGTGTTCTCTGTTTAGTGAGTCTACCAGATCGGAGGAAGAAGGGATGACCAGGGTGTTCTCTGTTTAGTGAGTCCACCAGATCGGAGGAAGAAGGGATGACCAGGGATGTTCTCTGTTTAGTGAGTCCACCAGATCGGAGGAAGAAGGGATGACCAGGGATGTTCTCTGTTTAGTGAGTCCACCAGATCGGAGGAAGAAGGGATGACCAGGGTGTTCTCTGTTTAGTGAGTCCACCAGATCGGAGGAAGAAGGGATGACCAGGGATGTTCTCTGTTTAGTGAGTCCACCAGATCGGAGGAAGAAGGGATGACCAGGGATGTTCTCTGTTTAGTGAGTCCACCAGATCGGAGGAAGAAGGGATGACCAGGGATGTTCTCTGTTTAGTGAGTCCACCAGATCGGAGGAAGAAGGGATGACCAGGGATGTTCTCTGTTTAGTGAGTCCACCAGATCAGAGGAAGAAGGGATGACCAGGGATGTTCTCTGTTTAGTGAGTCCACCAGATCGGAGGAAGAAGGGATGACCAGGGTGTTCTCTGTTTAGTGAGTCCACCAGATCGGAGGAAGAAGGGATGACCAGGGATGTTCTCTGTTTAGTGAGTCCACCAGATCGGAGGAAGAAGGGATGACCAGGGTGTTCTCTGTTTAGTGAGTCCACCAGATCGGAGGAAGAAGGGATGACCAGGGTGTTCTCTGTTTAGTGAGTCCACCAGATCGGAGGAAGAAGGGATGACCAGGGATGTTCTCTGTTTAGTGAGTCCACCAGATCGGAGGAAGAAGGGATGACCAGGGATGTTCTCTGTTTAGTGAGTCCACCAGATCGGAGGAAGAAGGGATGACCAGGGTGTTCTCTGTTTAGTGAGTCCACCAGATCGGAGGAAGAAGGGATGACCAGGGTGTTCTCTGTTTAGTGAGTCCACCAGATCGGAGGAAGAAGGGATGACCAGGGATGTTCTCTGTTTAGTGAGTCCACCAGATCGGAGGAAGAAGGGATGACCAGGGTGTTCTCTGTTTAGTGAGTCTACCAGATCAGAGGAAGAAGGGATGACCAGGAATGTTCTCTGTTTAGTGAGTCCACCAGATCGGAGGAAGAAGGGATGACCAGGGATGTTCTCTGTTTAGTGAGTCCACCAGATCGGAGGAAGAAGGGATGACCAGGGATGTTCTCTGTTTAGTGAGTCCACCAGATCGGAGGAAGAAGGGATGACCAGGGAGGTTCTCTGTTTAGTGAGTCCACCAGATCGGAGGAAGAAGGGATGACCAGGGATGTTCTCTGTTTAGTGAGTCCACCAGATCGGAGGAAGAAGGGATGACCAGGGTGTTCTCTGTTTAGTGAGTCCACCAGATCGGAGGAAGAAGGGATGACCAGGGATGTTCTCTGTTTAGTGAGTCCACCAGATCGGAGGAAGAAGGGATGACCAGGGATGTTCTCTGTTTAGTGAGTCCACCAGATCGGAGGAAGAAGGGATGACCAGGGATGTTCTCTGTTTAGTGAGTCCACCAGATCGGAGGAAGAAGGGATGACCAGGGTGTTCTCTGTTTAGTGAGTCCACCAGATCGGAGGAAGAAGGGATGACCAGGGTGTTTCTGTTTAGTGAGTCCCCAGATCGGAGGAAGAAGGGATGACCAGGGTGTTCTCTGTTTAGTGAGTCCACCAGATCGGAGGAAGAAGGGATGACCAGGGATGTTCTCTGTTTAGTGAGTCCACCAGATCGGAGGAAGAAGGGATGACCAGGGATGTTCTCTGTTTAGTGAGTCCACCAGATCGGAGGAAGAAGGGATGACCAGGGATGTTCTCTGTTTAGTGAGTCCACCAGATCGGAGGAAGAAGGGATGACCAGGGTGTTCTCTGTTTAGTGAGTCCACCAGATCGGAGGAAGAAGGGATGACCAGGGATGTTCTCTGTTTAGTGAGTCCACCAGATCGGAGGAAGAAGGGATGACCAGGGTGTTCTCTGTTTAGTGAGTCCACCAGATCGGAGGAAGAAGGGATGACCAGGGTGTTCTCTGTTTAGTGAGTCCACCAGATCGGAGGAAGAAGGGATGACCAGGGATGTTCTCTGTTTAGTGAGTCCACCAGATCGGAGGAAGAAGGATGACCAGGGATGTTCTCTGTTTAGTGAGTCCACCAGATCGGAGGAAGAAGGGATGACCAGGGTGTTCTCTGTTTAGTGAGTCTACCAGATCGGAGGAAGAAGGGATGACCAGGGATGTTCTCTGTTTAGTGAGTCCACCAGATCGGAGGAAGAAGGGATGACCAGGGATGTTCTCTGTTTAGTGAGTCCACCAGATCGGAGGAAGAAGGGATGACCAGGGATGTTCTCTGTTTAGTGAGTCCACCAGATCGGAGGAAGAAGGGATGACCAGGGTGTTCTCTGTTTAGTGAGTCCACCAGATCAGAGGAAGAAGGGATGACCAGGGTGTTCTCTGTTTAGGGAGTCCACCAGATCGGAGGAAGAAGGGATGACCAGGGTGTTCTCTGTTTAGTGAGTCCACCAGATCGGAGGAAGAAGGGATGACCAGGGTGTTCTCTGTTTAGTGAGTCCACCAGATCGGAGGAAGAAGGGATGACCAGGGTGTTCTCTGTTTAGTGAGTCCACCAGATCGGAGGAAGAAGGGATGACCAGGGATGTTCTCTGTTTAGTGAGTCCACCAGATCGGAGGAAGAAGGGATGACCAGGGTGTTCTCTGTTTAGTGAGTCCACCAGATCGGAGGAAGAAGGGATGACCAGGGATGTTCTCTGTTTAGTGAGTCCACCAGATCGGAGGAAGAAGGGATGACCAGGGTGTTCTCTGTTTAGTGAGTCCACCAGATCGGAGGAAGAAGGGATGACCAGGGTGTTCTCTGTTTAGTGAGTCCACCAGATCGGAGGAAGAAGGGATGACCAGGGATGTTCTCTGTTTAGTGAGTCCACCAGATCGGAGGAAGAAGGGATGACCAGGGTGTTCTCTGTTTAGTGAGTCCACCAGATCGGAGGAAGAAGGGATGACCAGGGTGTTCTCTGTTTAGTGAGTCCACCAGATCGGAGGAAGAAGGGATGACCAGGGTGTTCTCTGTTTAGTGAGTCCACCAGATCGGAGGAAGAAGGGATGACCAGGGATGTTCTCTGTTTAGTGAGTCCACCAGATCGGAGGAAGAAGGGATGACCAGGGATGTTCTCTGTTTAGTGAGTCCACCAGATCGGAGGAATAAGGGATGACCAGGGATGTTCTCTGTTTAGTGAGTCCACCAGATCGGAGGAAGAAGGGATGACCAGGGATGTTCTCTGTTTAGTGAGTCCACCAGATCGGAGGAAGAAGGGATGACCAGGGATGTTCTCTGTTTAGTGAGTCCACCAGATCGGAGGAAGAAGGGATGACCAGGGTGTTCTCTGTTTAGTGAGTCCACCAGATCGGAGGAAGAAGGGATGACCAGGGTGTTCTCTGTTTAGGGAGTCCACCAGATCGGAGGAAGAAGGAATGACCAGGGATGTTCTCTGTTTAGTGAGTCCACCAGATCGGAGGAAGAAGGGATGACCAGGGTGTTCTCTGTTTAGTGAGTCCACCAGATCGGAGGAAGAAGGGATGACCAGGGATGTTCTCTGTTTAGTGAGTCCACCAGATCGGTGGAAGAAGGGATGACCAGGGTGTTCTCTGTTTAGTGAGTCTGCCAGATCCCTCGGAAGAAGGGATGACCAGGTTGTTCTCTGTTTAGTGAGTCTACCAGATCAGAGGAAGAAGGGATGACCAGGGTGTTCTCTGTTTAGTGAGTCCACCAGATCGGAGGTAGAAGGGATGACCAGGGATGTTCTCTGTATAGTGAGTCCACCAGATCGGAGGAAGAAGGGATGACCAGGGATGTTCTCTGTTTAGTGAGTCCACCAGATCGGAGGAAGAAGGGATGACCAGGGTGTTCTCTGTTTAGTGAGTCCACCAGATCGGAGGAAGAAGGGATGACCAGGGATGTTCTCTGTTTAGTGAGTCCACCAGATCAGAGGAAGAAGGGATGACCAGGGTGTTCTCTGTTTAGTGAGTCCACCAGATCAGAGGAAGAAGGGATGACCAGGGTGTTCTCTGTTTAGGGAGTCCACCAGATCGGAGGAAGAAGGGATGACCAGGGTGTTCTCTGTTTAGTGAGTCCACCAGATCGGAGGAAGAAGGGATGACCAGGGATGTTCTCTGTTTAGTGAGTCCACCAGATCGGAGGAAGAAGGGATGACCAGGGATGTTCTCTGTTTAGTGAGTCCACCAGATCGGAGGAAGAAGGGATGACCAGGGATGTTCTCTGTTTAGTGAGTCCACCAGATCGGAGGAAGAAGGGATGACCAGGGTGTTCTCTGTTTAGTGAGTCCACCAGATCGGAGGAAGAAGGGATGACCAGGGTGTTCTCTGTTTAGTGAGTCCACCAGATCAGAGGAAGAAGGATGACCAGGGTGTTCTCTGTTTAGTGAGTCCACCAGATCGGAGGAAGAAGGGATGACCAGGGATGTTCTCTGTTTAGTGAGTCCACCAGATCGGAGGAAGAAGGGATGACCAGGGATGTTCTCTGTTTAGTGAGTCCACCAGATCGGAGGAAGAAGGGATGACCAGGGATGTTCTCTGTTTAGTGAGTCCACCAGATCGGAGGAAGAAGGGATGACCAGGGTGTTCTCTGTTTAGTGAGTCCACCAGATCGGAGGAAGAAGGGATGACCAGGGTGTTCTCTGTTTAGTGAGTCCACCAGATCGGAGGAAGAAGGGATGACCAGGGTGTTCTCTGTTTAGTGAGTCCACCAGATCGGAGGAAGAAGGGATGACCAGGGATGTTCTCTGTTTAGTGAGTCCACCAGATCGGAGGAAGAAGGGATGACCAGGGATGTTCTCTGTTTAGTGAGTCCACCAGATCGGAGGAAGAAGGGATGACCAGGGATGTTCTCTGTTTAGTGAGTCCACCAGATCGGAGGAAGAAGGGATGACCAGGTGTTCTCTGTTTAGTGAGTCCACCAGATCGGAGGAAGAAGGGATGACCAGGGATGTTCTCTGTTTAGTGAGTCCACCAGATCGGAGGAAGAAGGGATGACCAGGGAGGTTCTCTGTTTAGTGAGTCCACCAGATCGGAGGAAGAAGGGATGACCAGGGATGTTCTCTGTTTAGTGAGTCCACCAGATCAGAGGAAGAAGGGATGACCAGGGTGTTCTCTGTTTAGTGAGTCCACCAGATCGGAGGAAGAAGGGATGACCAGGGTGTTCTCTGTTTAGTGAGTCCACCAGATCGGAGGAAGAAGGGATGACCAGGGTGTTCTCTGTTTAGTGAGTCCACCAGATCGGAGGAAGAAGGGATGACCAGGGTGTTCTCTGTTTAGTGAGTCCACCAGATCAGAGGAAGAAGGGATGACCAGGGTGTTCTCTGTTTAGGGAGTCCACCAGATCGGAGGAAGAAGGGATGACCAGGGTGTTCTCTGTTTAGTGAGTCCACCAGATCGGAGGAAGAAGGGATGACCAGGGTGTTTCTGTTTAGTGAGTCTACCAGATCGGAGGAAGAAGGGATGACCAGGGTGTTCTCTGTTTAGGGAGTCCACCAGATCGGAGGAAGAAGGGATGACCAGGGTGTTTTCTGTTTAGTGAGTCTACCAGATCGGAGGAAGAAGGGATGACCAGGGTGTTCTCTGTTTAGGGAGTCCACCAGATCGGAGGAAGAAGGAATGACCAGGGATGTTCTCTGTTTAGTGAGTCCACCAGATCGGAGGAAGAAGGGATGACCAGGGTGTTCTCTGTTTAGTGAGTCCACCAGATCGGAGGAAGAAGGGATGACCAGGGTGTTCTCTGTTTAGTGAGTCCACCAGATCGGAGGAAGAAGGGATGACCAGGGTGTTTCTGTTTAGTGAGTCTACCAGATCGGAGGAAGAAGGGATGACCAGGGTGTTCTCTGTTTAGGGAGTCCACCAGATCGGAGGAAGAAGGAATGACCAGGGATGTTCTCTGTTTAGTGAGTCCACCAGATCGGAGGAAGAAGGGATGACCAGGGATGTTCTCTGTTTAGTGAGTCCACCAGATCGGAGGAAGAAGGGATGACCAGGGATGTTCTCTGTTTAGTGAGTCCACCAGATCGGAGGAAGAAGGGATGACCAGGGATGTTCTCTGTTTAGTGAGTCCACCAGATCAGAGGAAGAAGGGATGACCAGGGATGTTCTCTGTTTAGTGAGTCCACCAGATCGGAGGAAGAAGGGATGACCAGGGTGTTCTCTGTTTAGTGAGTCCACCAGATCGGAGGAAGAAGGGATGACCAGGGTGTTCTCTGTTTAGTGAGTCCACCAGATCGGAGGAAGAAGGGATGACCAGGGATGTTCTCTGTTTAGTGAGTCCACCAGATCGGAGGAAGAAGGGATGACCAGGGATGTTCTCTGTTTAGTGAGTCCACCAGATCGGAGGAAGAAGGGATGACCAGGGATGTTCTCTGTTTAGTGAGTCTACCAGATCGGAGGAAGAAGGGATGACCAGGGTGTTCTCTGTTTAGGGAGTCCACCAGATCGGAGGAAGAAGGAATGACCAGGGATGTTCTCTGTTTAGTGAGTCCACCAGATCGGAGGAAGAAGGGATGACCAGGGATGTTCTCTGCTTAGTGAGTCCACCAGATCGGAGGAAGAAGGGATGACCAGGGATGTTCTCTGTTTAGTGAGTCCACCAGATCGGAGGAAGAAGGGATGACCAGGGATGTTTTCTGTTTAGTGAGTCCACCAGATCAGAGGAAGAAGGGATGACCAGGGATGTTCTCTGTTTAGTGAGTCCACCAGATCGGAGGAAGAAGGGATGACCAGGGTGTTCTCTGTTTAGTGAGTCTACCAGATCGGAGGAAGAAGGGATGACCAGGGTGTTCTCTGTTTAGGGAGTCCACCAGATCGGAGGAAGAAGGGATGACCAGGGATGTTCTCTGTTTAGTGAGTCCACCAGATCGGAGGAAGAAGGGATGACCAGGGAGGTTCTCTGTTTAGTGAGTCCACCAGATCGGAGGAAGAAGGGATGACCAGGGATGTTCTCTGTTTAGTGAGTCCACCAGATCGGAGGAAGAAGGGATGACCAGGGATGTTCTCTGTTTAGTGAGTCCACCAGATCGGAGGAAGAAGGGATGACCAGGGTGTTCTCTCTTTAGTGAGTCTACCAGATCGGAGGAATAAGGGATGACCAGGGATGTTCTCTGTTTAGTGAGTCCACCAGATCGGAGGAAGAAGGGATGACCAGGGAGGTTCTCTGTTTAGTGAGTCCACCAGATCGGAGGAAGAAGGGATGACCAGGGAGGTTCTCTGTTTAGTGAGTCCACCAGATCGGAGGAAGAAGGGATGACCAGGGTGTTCTCTGTTTAGTGAGTCCACCAGATCGGAGGAAGAAGGGATGACCAGGGTGTTCTCTGTTTAGTGAGTCCACCAGATCAGAGGAAGAAGGGATGACCAGGGTGTTCTCTGTTTAGTGAGTCCACCAGATCGGAGGAAGAAGGGATGACCAGGGATGTTCTCTGTTTAGTGAGTCCACCAGATCGGAGGAAGAAGGGATGACCAGGGATGTTCTCTGTTTAGTGAGTCCACCAGATCAGAGGAAGAAGGGATGACCAGGGTGTTCTCTGTTTAGTGAGTCCACCAGATCAGAGGAAGAAGGGATGACCAGGGTGTTCTCTGTTTAGGGAGTCCACCAGATCGGAGGAAGAAGGGATGACCAGGGTGTTTCTGTTTAGTGAGTCTACCAGATCGGAGGAAGAAGGGATGACCAGGGTGTTCTCTGTTTAGGGAGTCCACCAGATCGGAGGAAGAAGGAATGACCAGGGATGTTCTCTGTTTAGTGAGTCCACCAGATCGGAGGAAGAAGGGATGACCAGGGATGTTCTCTGTTTAGTGAGTCCTCCAGATCAGAGGCAGAAGGAATGACCAGGGTGTTCTCTCTTTAGTGAGTCTACCAGATCGGAGGAATAAGGGATGACCAGGGATGTTCTCTGTTTAGTGAGTCCACCAGATCGGAGGAAGAAGGGATGACCAGGGAGGTTCTCTGTTTAGTGAGTCCACCAGATCGGAGGAAGAAGGGATGACCAGGGATGTTCTCTGTTTAGTGAGTCCACCAGATCGGAGGAAGAAGGGATGACCAGGGATGTTCTCTGTTTAGTGAGTCCACCAGATCGGAGGAAGAAGGGATGACCAGGAATGTTCTCTGTTTAGTGAGTCCACCAGATCGGAGGAAGAAGGGATGACCAGGGTGTTCTCTGTTTAGTGAGTCTACCAGATCGGAGGAAGAAGGGATGACCAGGGATGTTCTCTGTTTAGTGAGTCCACCAGATCGGAGGAAGAAGGATGACCAGGGATGTTCTCTGTTTAGTGAGTCCACCAGATCGGAGGAAGAAGGGATGACCAGGGATGTTCTCTGTTTAGTGAGTCCACCAGATCGGAGGAAGAAGGGATGACCAGGGATGTTCTCTGTTTAGTGAGTCCACCAGATCAGAGGAAGAAGGGATGACCAGGGTGTTCTCTGTTTAGTGAGTCCACCAGATCGGAGGAAGAAGGGATGACCAGGGTGTTCTCTGTTTAGTGAGTCCACCAGATCGGAGGAAGAAGGGATGACCAGGGTGTTCTCTGTTTAGTGAGTCCACCAGATCGGAGGAAGAAGGGATGACCAGGGTGTTCTCTGTTTAGTGAGTCCACCAGATCGGAGGAAGAAGGGATGACCAGGGTGTTCTCTGTTTAGTGAGTCCACCAGATCGGAGGAAGAAGGGATGACCAGGGTGTTTCTGTTTAGTGAGTCTACCAGATCGGAGGAAGAAGGGATGACCAGGGTGTTCTCTGTTTAGTGAGTCCACCAGATCGGAGGAAGAAGGGATGACCAGGGATGTTCTCTGTTTAGTGAGTCCACCAGATCGGAGGAAGAAGGGATGACCAGGGATGTTCTCTGTTTAGTGAGTCCACCAGATCGGAGGAAGAAGGGATGACCAGGGATGTTCTCTGTTTAGTGAGTCCACCAGATCGGAGGAAGAATGGATGACCAGGGATGTTTTCTGTTTAGTGAGTCCACCAGATCGGAGGAAGAAGGGATGACCAGGGTGTTCTCTGTTTAGTGAGTCCACCAGATCGGAGGAAGAAGGGATGACCAGGGTGTTCTCTGTTTAGTGAGTCTACCAGATCGGAGGAAGAAGGGATGACCAGGGTGTTCTCTGTTTAGTGAGTCCACCAGATCGGAGGAAGAAGGGATGACCAGGGATGTTCTCTGTTTAGTGAGTCCACCAGATCGGAGGAAGAAGGGATGACCAGGGATGTTCTCTGTTTAGTGAGTCCACCAGATGGAGGAAGAAGGGATGACTAGGGATGTTCTCTGTTTAGTGAGTCGATCGGAGGAAGAAGGGATGACCAGGGTGTTCTCTGTTTAGTGAATCCACCAGATCGGAGGAAGAAGGAATGACCAGGGATGTTCTCTGTTTAGTGAGTCCACCAGATCGGAGGAAGAAGGGATGACCAGGATGTTCTCTGTTTAGTGAGTCCACCAGATCGGAGAAGAAGGGATGACCAGGGATGTTCTCTGTTTAGTGAGTCCACCAGATCGGAGGAAGAAGGGATGACCAGGGATGTTCTCTGTTTAGTGAGTCCACCAGATCGGAGGAAGAAGGGATGACCAGGGATGTTCTCTGTTTAGTGAGTCCACCAGATCGGAGGAAGAAGGGATGACCAGGGTGTTCTCTGTTTAGTGAGTCTACCAGATCGGAGGAAGAAGGGATGACCAGGGTGTTCTCTGTTTAGGGAGTCCACCAGATCGGAGGAAGAAGGGATGACCAGGGATGTTCTCTGTTTAGTGAGTCCACCAGATCGGAGGAAGAAGGGATGACAGGGAGTCTCTGTTTAGTGAGTCCACCAGATCGGAGGAAGAAGGGATGACCAGGGATGTTCTCTGTTTAGTGAGTCCACCAGATCGGAGGAAGAAAGGGATGACCAGGGATGTTCTCTGTTTAGTGAGTCCACCAGATCGGAGGAAGAAGGGATGACCAGGGATGTTCTCTGTTTAGTGAGTCCACCAGATCGGAGGAAGAAGGGATGACCAGGGATGTTCTCTGTTTAGTGAGTCCACCAGATCGGAGGAAGAAGGGATGACCAGGGAGGTTCTCTGTTTAGTGAGTCCACCAGATCGGAGGAAGAAGGGATGACCAGGGATGTTCTCTGTTTAGTGAGTCCACCAGATCGGAGGAAGAAGGGATGACCAGGGATGTTCTCTGTTTAGTGAGTCCACCAGATCGGAGGAAGAAGGGATGACCAGGGTGTTCTCTGTTTAGTGAGTCCACCAGATCAGAGGAAGAAGGGATGACCAGGGTGTTCTCTGTTTAGGGAGTCCACCAGATCGGAGGAAGAAGGAATGACCAGGGATGTTCTCTGTTTAGTGAGTCCACCAGATCGGAGGAAGAAGGGATGTTCTCTGTTTAGTGAGTCCACCAGATCGGAGGAAGAAGGGATGACCAGGGGAGGTTCTCTGTTTAGTGAGTCCACCAGATCGGAGGAAGAAGGGATGACCAGGGATGTTCTCTGTTTAGTGAGTCCACCAGATCGGAGGAAGAAGGGATGACCAGGATGTTCTCTGTTTAGGTCCACCAGATCGGAGGAAGAAGGGATGACCAGGGTGTTCTCTGTTTAGTGAGTCCACCAGATCGGAGGAAGAAGGGATGACCAGGGTGTTCTCTGTTTAGTGAGTCCACCAGATCGGAGGAAGAAGGAATGACCAGGGATGTTCTCTGTTTACCACCAGATCGGAGGAAGAAGGGATGACCAGGGATGTTCTCTGTTTAGTGAGTCCACCAGATCGGAGGAAGAAGGGATGACCAGGGTGTTCTCTGTTTAGTGAGTCCACCAGATCGGAGGAAGAAGGGATGACCAGGGGTGTTCTCTGTTTAGTGAGTCCACCAGATCGGAGGAAGAAGGGATGACCAGGGTGTCTCTGTTTAGTGAGTCCACCAGATCGGAGGAAGAAGGGATGACCAGGGTGTTCTCTGTTTAGTGAGTCCACCAGATCGGAGGAAGAAGGGATGACCAGGGTGTTCTCTGTTTAGTGAGTCCACCAGATCGGAGGAAGAAGGGATGACCAGGGATGTTCTCTGTTTAGTGAGTCCACCAGATCGGAGGAAGATGACCAGGGATGAGTCTACCAGATCGGAGGAAGAAGGGATGACCAGGGTGTTCTCTGTTTAGTGAGTCCACCAGATCGGAGGAAGAAGGGATGACCAGGGAGTGTTCGGAGGAAGAAGGGATGACCAGGGTGTTCTCTGTTTAGTGAGTCCACCAGATCGGAGGAAGAAGGATGACCAGGATGTTCTCTGTTTAGTGAGTCCACCAGATCAGAGGAAGAAGGATGACCAGGGTGTTCTCTGTTTAGTGAGTCCACCAGATCGGAGGAAGAAGGGATGACCAGGGTGTTCTCTGTTTAGTGAGTCCACCAGATCGGAGGAAGAAGGATGACCAGGGTGTTTCTGTTTAGTGAGTCTACCAGATCGGAGGAAGAAGGGATGACCAGGGATGTTCTCTGTTTAGGGGAGTCCACCAGATCGGAGGAAGAAGGGATGACCAGGATGTTCTCTGTTTAGTGAGTCCACCAGATCGGAGGAAGAAGGGATGACCAGGGATGTTCTCTGTTTAGTGAGTCCACCAGATCGGAGGAAGAAGGATGACCAGGATGTTCTCTGTTTAGTGAGTCCACCAGATCGGAGGAAGAAGGGATGACCAGGATGTTCTCTGTTTAGTGAGTCCACCAGATCGGAGGAAGAAGGGATGACCAGGGATGTTCTCTGTTTAGTGAGTCCACCAGATCGGAGGAAGAAGGAATGACCAGGGTGTTCTCTGTTTAGTGAGTCCTACCAGATCGGAGGAAGAAGGGATGACCAGGGTGTTCTCTGTTTAGTGAGTCCACCAGATCGGAGGAAGAAGGGATGACCAGGGATGTTCTCTGTTTAGTGAGTCCACCAGATCGGAGGAAGAAGGGATGACCAGGGATGTTCTCTGTTTAGTGAGTCCACCAGATCAGAGGAAGAAGGGATGACCAGGGTGTTCTCTGTTTAGTGAGTCCACCAGATCGGAGGAAGAAGGGATGACCAGGGTGTTCTCTGTTTAGTGAGTCCACCAGATCGGAGGAAGAAGGGATGACCAGGGTGTTCTCTGTTTAGTGAGTCCACCAGATCGGAGGAAGAAGGGATGACCAGGGATGTTCTCTGTTTAGTGAGTCCACCAGATCGGAGGAAGAAGGGATGACCAGGGGATGTTCTCTGTTTAGTGAGTCCACCAGATCGGAGGAAGAAGGGATGACCAGGGATGTTCTCTGTTTAGTGAGTCCACCAGATCGGAGGAAGAAGGATGACCAGGGATGTTCTCTGTTTAGTGAGTCCACCAGATCGGAGGAAGAAGGGATGACCAGGGATGTTCTCTGTTTAGTGAGTCTACCAGATCGGAGGAAGGGATGACCAGGGTGTTCTCTGTTTAGGGAGTCCACCAGATCGGAGGAAGAAGGGATGACCAGGGATGTTCTCTGTTTAGTGAGTCCACCAGATCGGAGGAAGAAGGGATGACCAGGGATGTTCTCTGTTTAGTGAGTCCACCAGATCGGAGGAAGAAGGGATGACCAGGGATGTTCTCTGTTTAGTGAGTCCACCAGATCGGAGGAAGAAGGATGACCAGGGATGTTCTCTGTTTAGTGAGTCCACCAGATCGGAGGAAGAAGGGATGACCAGGGATGACCAGGGATTCTCTGTTTAGTGAGTCCACCAGATCGGAGGAAGAAGGGATGACCAGGGATGTTCTCTGTTTAGTGAGTCCACCAGATCGGAGGAAGAAGGGATGACCAGGGATGTTCTCTGTTTAGTGAGTCCACCAGATCGGAGGAAGAAGGGATGACCAGGGGAGGTTCTCTGTTCTCCACCAGATCGAGGAAGAAGGGATGACCAGGATGTTCTCTGTTTAGTGAGTCCACCAGATCGGAGGAAGAAGGGATGACCAGGGTGTTCTCTGTTTAGTGAGTCCACCAGATCGGAGGAAGAAGGATGATGACCAGGAAGGGTGTGTTCTCTGTTTAGTGAGTCCACCAGATCGGAGGAAGAAGGATGACCAGGGAGGTTCTCTGTTTAGGTCCACCAGATCGGAGGAAGAAGGGATGACCAGGAGTGTTCTCTGTTTAGTGAGTCCACCAGATCGGAGGAAGAAGGGATGACCAGGGTGTTCTCTGTTTAGTGAGTCCACCAGATCGGAGGAAGAAGGGATGACAGGGTGTTCTCTGTTTAGAGTCTACCAGATCGGAGGAAGAAGGGATGACCAGGGTGTTCTCTGTTTAGTGAGTCCACCAGATCGGAGGAAGAAGGGATGACCAGGGATGTTCTCTGTTTAGTGAGTCCACCAGATCGGAGGAAGAAGGGATGACCAGGGATGTTCTCTGTTTAGTGAGTCCTCCTCCTCTGTTTATCGGAGATCGGAGGAAGAAGGATGACCAGGGTGTTCTCTGTTTAGTTTTAGATCGGAGGAAGAAGGGATGACCAGGGTGTTCTCTGTTTAGTGAGTCCACCAGATCGGAGGAAGAAGGGATGACCAGGGATGTTCTCTGTTTAGTGAGTCCACCAGATCGGAGGAAGAAGAATGACCAGGGATTCTCTGTTTAGTGAGTCCAGATCGGAGGAAGAAGGGATGACCAGGGTGTTCTCTGTTTAGTGAGTCCACCAGATCGGAGGAAGAAGGGATGACCAGGGAGATCGGAGGAAGAAGGGATGACCAGGATGTTCTCTGTTTAGGGAGTCCACCAGATCGGAGGAAGAAGGATGACCAGGGATGTTTCTGTTTAGAGTCCACCAGATCGGAGGAAGAAGGGATGACCAGGGAGGTTCTCTGTTTAGTGAGTCCACCAGATCGGAGGAAGAAGGGATGACCAGGGATGTTCTCTGTTTAGTGAGTCCACCAGATCGGAGGAAGAAGGGATGACCAGGGATGTTCTCTGTTTAGTGAGTCCACCAGATCGGAGGGAAGAAGGATGACCAGGGATGTTCTCTGTTTAGTGAGTCCACCAGATCGGAGGAAGAAGGATGACCAGGGATGTTCTCTGTTTAGTGAGTCCACCAGATCGGAGGAAGAAGAGATGACCAGGGTGTTCTCTGTTTAGTGAGTCCACCAGATCGGAGGAAGAAGGGATGACCAGGGTGTTCTCTGTTTAGTGAGTCCACCAGATCGGAGGAAGAAGGGATGACCAGGGAGGTTCTCTGTTTAGTGAGTCCACCAGATCGGAGGAAGAAGGGATGACCAGGGTGTTTCTGTTTAGTGAGTCCACCAGATCGAGGAAGAAGGATGACCAGGGTGTTCTCTGTTTAGGGTCCACCAGATCGAGGAAGAAGGGATGACCAGGGATGTTCTCTGCTTAGTGAGTCTACCAGATCGGAGGAAGAAGGGATGACCAGGGATGTTCTCTGTTTAGTGAGTCCACCAGATCGGAGGAAGAAGGGATGACCAGGGATGTTCTCTGTTTAGTGAGTCCACCAGATCGGAGGAAGAAGGGATGACCAGGGTGTTCTCTGTTTAGTGAGTCCACAGATCGGAGGAAGAAGGGATGACCAGGGTGTTCTCTGTTTAGTGAGTCCACCAGATCGGAGGAAGAAGGGATGACCAGGGTGTTTCTGTTTAGTGAGTCTGATCGGAGGAAGAAGGGATGACCAGGGATGTTCTCTGTTTAGTAGTCCCTCAGATCCAGAGGAAGAAGGATGACCAGGGATGTTTTCTGAGTCCACCAGATCGGAGGAAGAAGGATGACCAGGGTGTTCTCTGTTTAGTGAGTCCACCAGATCGGAGGAAGGGGTGTTCTCTGTTTGTGAGTCCACCAGATGTTCTCTGTTTTAGTGAGTCCACCAGATCGAGGAAGAAGGGATGACCAGGGTGTTCTCTGTTTAGTGAGTCCACCAGATCGGAGGAAGAAGGGATGACCAGGGTGTTCTCTGTTTAGTGAGTCCACCAGATCAGAGGAAGAAGGGATGACCAGGTTCTCTGTTTAGTGAGTCCACCAGATCGGAGGAAGAAGGATGACCAGGGATGTTTCTGTTTAGTTCCACCAGATCGGAGGAAGAAGGGATGACCAGGGATGTTCTCTGTTTAGTGAGTCCACCAGATCGGAGGAAGATGACCCAGGGAGTGAGTCCACCAGATCGGAGGAAGAAGGGATGGGTGTTTCTGTTTAGTGAGTCTACCAGATCGGAGGAAGAAGGGATGACCAGGGTGTTCTCTGTTTAGTGAGTCCACCAGATCGAGAGGAAGGGATGTTCTCTGTTTAAGGATCGGAGGAAGAAGACCAGGGATGTTCTCTGTTTAGTGAGTCCACCAGATCGGAGGAAGAAGGGATGACCAGGGATGTTCTCTCTGTTTAGTGAGTCCACCAGATCAGAGGAAGAAGGGATGACCAGGGATGTTCTCTGTTTAGTGAGTCCACCAGATCGGAGGAAGAAGGGATGACCAGGGTGTTCTCTGTTTAGGGAGTCCACCAGATCGGAGGAAGAAGGGAGGTTCTCTGTTTAGTGAGTCCACCAGATCGGAGGAAGAAGGGATGACCAGGGATGTTCTCTGTTTAGTGAGTCCACCAGATCGGAGGAAGAAGGGATCTGACCAGGAAGAAGGGATGACCAGGGTGTTCTCTGTTTAGGGAGTCCACCAGATCGGAGGAAGAAGGGATGAGTCCAGATCGGAGGAAGAAGGGATGACCAGGGTGTTTCTGTTTAGTGAGTCCACCAGATCGGAGGCAGAAGGGATGACCAGGGTGTTCTCTCTTTAGTGAGTCCACCAGATCGGAGGAAGAAGGGATGACCAGGGAGGTTCTCTGTTTAGTGAGTCCACCAGATCGGAGGAAGAAGGGATGACCAGGGATGTTCTCTGTTTAGTGAGTCCACCAGATCGGAGGAAGAAGGGATGACCAGGGTGTTCTCTGTTTAGTGAGTCCACCAGATCGGAGGAAGAAGGGATGACCAGGGATGTTCTCTGTTTAGTGAGTCCACCAGATCGGAGGAAGAAGGGATGACCAGGGATGTTCTCTGTTTAGTGAGTCCACCAGATCGGAGGAAGAAGGGATGACCAGGGATGTTCTCTGTTTAGTGAGTCCACCAGATCGGAGGAAGAAGGGATGACCAGGGATGTTCTCTGTTTAGTGAGTCCACCAGATCGGAGGAAGAAGGGATGACCAGGGATGTTCTCTGTTTAGTGAGTCCACCAGATCGGAGGAAGAAGGGATGACCAGGGTGTTCTCTGTTTAGTGAGTCCACCAGATCGGAGGAAGAAGGGATGACCAGGGATGTTCTCTGTTTAGTGAGTCCACCAGATCGGAGGAAGAAGGGATGACCAGGGATGTTCTCTGTTTAGTGAGTCCACCAGATCGGAGGAAGAAGGGATGACCAGGGTGTTCTCTGTTTAGTGAGTCCACCAGATCGGAGGAAGAAGGGATGACCAGGGATGTTCTCTGTTTAGTGAGTCCACCAGATCGGAGGAAGAAGGGATGACCAGGGTGTTCTCTGTTTAGTGAGTCCACCAGATCGGAGGAAGAAGGGATGACCAGGGTGTTCTCTGTTTAGTGAGTCCACCAGATCGGAGGAAGAAGGGATGACCAGGGATGTTCTCTGTTTAGTGAGTCCACCAGATCGGAGGAAGAAGGATGACCAGGGTGTTCTCTGTTTAGTGAGTCCAGATCGGAGGAAGAAGGGATGACCAGGGTGTTCTCTGTTTAGTGAGTCCACCAGATCGGAGGAAGAAGGGATGACCAGGGATGTTCTCTGTTTAGTGAGTCCTCCAGATCGGAGGAAAGAAGGATGACCAGGGTGTTCTCTGTTTAGTGAGTCCACCAGATCGGAGGAAGAAGGGATGACCAGGGATGTTCTCTGTTTAGTGAGTCCACCAGATCGGAGGAAGAAGGGATGACCAGGGTGTTCTCTGTTTAGTGAGTCCACCAGATCGGAGGAAGAAGGGATGACCAGGGATGTTCTCTGTTTAGTGAGTCCACCAGATCGGAGGAAGAAGGGATGACCAGGGTGTTCTCTGTTTAGTGAGTCCACCAGATCGGAGGAAGAAGGGATGACCAGGGTGTTCTCTGTTTAGTGAGTCCACCAGATCGGAGGAAGAAGGGATGACCAGGATGTTTCTCTGTTTAGTGAGTCCACCAGATCGGAGGAAGAAGGGATGACCAGGGATGTTCTCTGTTTAGTGAGTCCACCAGATCGGAGGAAGAAGGGATGACCAGGGTGTTCTCTGTTTAGTGAGTCCACCAGATCGGAGGAAGAAGGGATGACCAGGGATGTTCTCTGTTTAGTGAGTCCACCAGATCGGAGGAAGAAGGGATGACCAGGGATGTTCTCTGTTTAGTGAGTCCACCAGATCGGAGGAAGAAGGGATGACCAGGGTGTTCTCTGTTTAGTGAGTCCACCAGATCGGAGGAAGAAGGGATGACCAGGGATGTTCTCTGTTTAGTGAGTCCACCAGATCGGAGGAAGAAGGGATGACCAGGGTGTTCTCTGTTTAGTGAGTCCACCAGATCGGAGGAAGAAGGGATGACCAGGGATGTTCTCTGTTTAGTGAGTCCACCAGATCGGAGGAAGAAGGGATGACCAGGGATGTTCTCTGTTTAGTGAGTCCACCAGATCGGAGGAAGAAGGGATGACCAGGGTGTTCTCTGTTTAGGAGGTCCACCAGATCGGAGGAAAAAGGGATGACCAGGGATGTTCTCTGTTTAGTGAGTCCACCAGATCGGAGGAAGAAGGGATGACCAGGGATGTTCTCTGTTTAGTGAGTCCACCAGATCGGAGGAAGAAGAGATGACCAGGGTGTTCTCTGTTTAGTGAGTCCACCAGATCGGAGGAAGAAGGGATGACCAGGGTGTTTCTGTTTAGTGAGTCCACCAGATCGGAGGAAGAAGGGATGACCAGGGTGTTCTCTGTTTAGTGAGTCCACCAGATCGGAGGAAGAAGGGATGACCAGGGATGTTCTCTGTTTAGTGAGTCCACCAGATCGGAGGAAGAAGGGATGACCAGGGATGTTCTCTGTTTAGTGAGTCCACCAGATCGGAGGAAGAAGGGATGACCAGGGAGTTCTCTGTTTAGTGAGTCCACCAGATCGGAGGAAGAAGGGATGACCAGGGATGTTCTCTGTTTAGTGAGTCCACCAGATCGGAGGAAGAAGGGATGACCAGGGATGTTCTCTGTTTAGTGAGTCCACCAGATCGGAGGAAGAAGGGATGACCAGGGATGTTCTCTGTTTAGTGAGTCCACCAGATCGGAGGAAGAAGGATGACCAGGGATGTTCTCTGTTTAGTGAGTCCACCAGATCGGAGGAAGAAGGGATGACCAGGGATGTTCTCTGTTTAGTGAGTCCACCAGATCGGAGGAAGAAGGGATGACCAGGGTGTTCTCTGTTTAGTGAGTCCACCAGATCGGAGGAAGAAGGGATGACCAGGGATGTTCTCTGTTTAGTGAGTCCACCAGATCGGAGGAAGAAGGGATGACCAGGGATGTTCTCTGTTTAGTGAGTCCACCAGATCGGAGGAAGAAGGGATGACCAGGGATGTTCTCTGTTTAGTGAGTCCACCAGATCGGAGGAAGAAGGGATGACCAGGGATGTTCTCTGTTTAGTGAGTCCACCAGATCGGAGGAAGAAGGGATGACCAGGGATGTTCTCTGTTTAGTGAGTCCACCAGATCGGAGGAAGAAGGGATGACCAGGGATGTTCTCTGTTTAGTGAGTCCACCAGATCGGAGGAAGAAGGGATGACCAGGGATGTTCTCTGTTTAGTGAGTCCACCAGATCGGAGGAAGAAGGGATGACCAGGGTGTTCTCTGTTTAGTGAGTCCACCAGATCAGAGGAAGAAGGGATGACCAGGGTGTTCTCTGTTTAGTGAGTCCACCAGATCAGAGGAAGAAGGGATGACCAGGGTGTTCTCTGTTTAGTGAGTCCACCAGATCGGAGGAAGAAGGGATGACCAGGGTGTTCTCTGTTTAGTGAGTCCACCAGATCGGAGGAAGAAGGGATGACCAGGGATGTTCTCTGTTTAGTGAGTCCACCAGATCGGAGGAAGAAGGGATGACCAGGGTGTTCTCTGTTTAGTGAGTCCACCAGATCGGAGGAAGAAGGGATGACCAGGGTGTTCTCTGTTTAGTGAGTCCACCAGATCAGAGGAAGAAGGGATGACCAGGTGTTCTCTGTTTAGGAGTCCACCAGATCGGAGGAAGAAGGGATGACCAGGGATGTTCTCTGTTTAGTGAGTCCACCAGATCGGAGGAAGAAGGGATGACCAGGGATGTTCTCTGTTTAGTGAGTCCACCAGATCGGAGGAAGAAGGGATGACCAGGGATGTTCTCTGTTTAGTGAGTCCACCAGATCGGAGGAAGAAGGGATGACCAGGGATGTTCTCTGTTTAGTGAGTCCACCAGATCAGAGGAAGAAGGGATGACCAGGGTGTTCTCTGTTTAGTGAGTCCACCAGATCAGAGGAAGAAGGGATGACCAGGGATGTTCTCTGTTTAGTGAGTCCACCAGATCAGAGGAAGAAGGGATGACCAGGGTGTTCTCTGTTTAGGGAGTCCACCAGATCGGAGGAAGAAGGGATGACCAGGATGTTCTCTGTTTAGTGAGTCTACCAGATCAGAGGAAGAAGGGATGACCAGGGATGTTCTCTGTTTAGTGAATCCACCAGATCAGAGGAAGAAGGGATGACCAGGGTGTTCTCTGTTTAGGGAGTCCACCAGATCGGAGGAAGAAGGAATGACCAGGGATGTTCTCTGTTTAGTGAGTCCACCAGATCGGAGGAAGAAGGGATGACCAGGGATGTTCTCTGCTTAGTGAGTCCACCAGATCGGAGGAAGAAGAAGGGATGAGTCTACAGGGAGGAAGAAGGGATTCTCTGTTTAGTGAGTCCACCAGATCGGAGGAAGAAGGGATGACCAGGGATGTCCTCTGTTTAGTGAGTCCACCAGATCGAGGAAGAAGGGATGACCAGGGTGTTCTCTGTTTAGTGAGTCCACCAGATCAGAGGAAGAAGGGATGACCAGGGATGTTCTCTGTTTAGTGAGTCCACCAGATCGGAGGAAGAAGGGATGACCAGGGTGTTCTCTGTTTAGTGAGTCCACCAGATCGGAGGAAGAAGGGATGACCAGGGATGTTCTCTGTTTAGTGAGTCCACCAGATCGGAGGAAGAAGGGATGACCAGGGATGTTCTCTGCTTAGTGAGTCCACCAGATTGGAGGAAGAAGGGATGTTCTCTGTTTAGTGAGTCCACCAGATCGGAGGAAGAAGGGATGACCAGGGATGTCCTCTGTTTAGTGAGTCTACCAGATCAGAGGAAGAAGGGATGACCAGGGTGTTCTCTGTTTAGTGAGTCTACCAGATCGGAGGAAGAAGGGATGACCAGGGATGTTCTGTGTTTAGTGAGTCCTCCAGATCAGAGGCAGAAGGGATGACCAGGGTGTTCTCTGTTTAGTGAGACTACCAGATCGGAGGAAGAAGGGATGACCAGGGATGTTCTCTGTTTAGTGAGTCCACCAGATCGGAGGAAGAAGGGATGACCAGGGTGTTCTCTGTTTAGTGAGTCCACCAGATCGGAGGAAGAAGGGATGACCAGGGATGTTCTCTGTTTAGTGAGTCCACCAGATCGGAGGAAGAAGGGATGACCAGGGATGTTCTCTGTTTAGTGAGTCCACCAGATCGGAGGAAGAAGGGATGACCAGGGTGTTCTCTGTTTAGTGAGTCTACCAGATCAGAGGAAGAAGGGATGACCAGGGTGTTCTCTGTTTAGTGAGTCCACCAGATCAGAGGAAGAAGGGATGACCAGGGTGTTCTCTGTTTAGTGAGTCCACCAGATCAGAGGAAGAAGGGATGACCAGGGTGTTCTCTGTTTAGTGAGTCCACCAGATCAGAGGAAGAAGGGATGACCAGGATGTTCTCTTTATAAGTATGTTTATTTAACAATTTTCCTGTCCTGCTAAGCGTTCAAAATGTAACGAGTACTTTTGGATGTCAGGGAAAATGTATGGGGTAAAAAGTACATCATTATATTTAGGAATACATTGAAGTAAATGTAAAAATTGTCAAAAATATAAATAGTAGAATACATATACCCAAAATGTACTTAAGTAAAAAATACTTTATAGCAATACTTAAGTACTTTACACCACTGTCTCACAGCCACCTACCTACTACTGAGTACTGGGTAAGAGATTTACTCTACACACTAACCCTTACGTTCTACATACTCCAGACGTCAATATGTTCTCTAGCTAGGTCCATAGCTAGCCATAAACGCTTTTCAAAGATCCAGTATCAAGTCAAGCACCATATTAAAACTGTGTATGGTTTGCGTGTACATGTGCCTGTGTGTGTGTGTGTCTGAGTCCGGTCTGAGGCTGTGGATCAACATAAAGCAGGAAGCCATGGACTCTCAGGGCATCTCTGGGAGACAAGAGATACTTACCTTTACACTGTTGACTGTTTAGTACTGTTTTGTTCTCCACTTTACTTGAATGTTCCTATTGCAAGTTGATCTGGATAAGACTGACTGCTAAATGACTGAAATATGCCTGAAACATAAACGTGAATCTACATGTATATCAAATCAAATCAAATGTTATTGGTCACATACACATGGTTAGCAGATGTTATTGGTCACATACACATGGTTAGCAGATGTTATTGGTCACATACACATGGTTAGCAGATGTTATTGGTCACATACACATGGTTAGCAGATGTTATTGGTCACATACACATGGTTAGCAGATGTTATTGGTCACATACACATGGTTTAGTAGATGTTATTGGTCACATACACATGGTTAGCAGATGTTATTGGTCACATACACATGGTTAGCAGATGTTATTGGTCACATACACATGGTTAGCAGATGTTATTGGTCACATACACATGGTTAGCAGATGTTATTGGTCACATACACATGGTTAGCAGATGTTATTGATCACATACACATGGTTAGCAGATGTTAATGGTCACATACACATGGTTAGCAGATGTTATTGGTCACATACACATGGTTAGCAGATATTATTGGTCACATACACATGGTTAGCAGATGTTATTGGTCACATACACATGGTTAGCAGATGTTATTGCGATTGTAGCGAAATGCTTGTAAAAGTATCCAATAGTTCTTCCCGGCTGTATGTAATAACACTGAAGATGTTCTGGGCTAACAATGTAAGAACAATTTGTAAGTCGCTCTGGATAAGAGCGTCTGCTAAATGACTTAAATGTAAATGATGTAAATGTAAACAATACATGAAAAATCTAAATACTGCAAAGTTTCCAAAGGACTAGAAGTGAGGCAGCCCTCTCTGTCGGTGCCATCTTGTCCTTTCAGAACGTTGCAAACAGAAATGTGACTATACTGTGCACAACAACCTCTATGCACTGCCACATTATCAAGTGTCTGTACCATGTTAATCACCCCATCTAATACAGCTACTTCCTGGTAAACAAGGTAACCACTAGTTCCTCTGCTCGGCATAATGCCATGGTTTGTCCTCTGAGTGTAGGGAAAAACCCCATTGGTGTAGAATGTCTGGTCTAGCCTTTTACGATGCAGTGTTACACTGCGTCAATGTGGCTTTATTATTATTATGAAATGAATGTATGTCATTGTCTTTCAGCTGTCCACCCTTGACTTCAGACAACTGAAGCTGGATGACATCAGAAGATCCAACTTCTCTGAGTCTTTTTCCCAGGTGACACTGCTTGGCTGTTAATGGCATGTTAATGTCCTGTTAATGGTCTGTTAATGACCTGTTAATGACCCGTTAATGACATGTTAATAACCTGTTAATGCCCTGTTAATAACCTTTTAATGACCTGTTAGGTGATGCTAGTTTAATCCTGGTGATAGCCAACTCATCAATTCTCAATAGTATTTGTCACGTAGACACCAGGTGTAGACTAACAGTTACAAGTTTACTTACGGGTCCTTTTCCAACTATGCAGGGTTAAAGATAACAAAATAAATATAAAATAGGGACATGAGAAATAAATACACAGTGAATAACAATAACGAGTAAAAAATAGCATGCTATATGCAGGGGTACGAGGTCATTGAGGTAGATATGCACATGTAGGAAGGGGTAAAGTGAATAGGCAACAGGATAGATAATAAACAGTAGCAGCAGAGTATGTGGTGAGTGTGAAAGTGTGTGTGAGTGGTTCAGTGGAGGCCGCTGAGGGGAGGAAGGCTCATAATAGTGACTGGAACAGAGCGAATGGAATGACATGAAGCACATAGAAACCATGTATTTCATCCCATTCCAACTATTCCGCTCCAGCCATTACCACAAGCATGTCCTCCCCAATTAAGATGCCATCAACCTCCTGTGATGTGGAGTCAGTGTGCATGTGCGGGCGTGCTATGTGTGTGTGACCAAATGTAGTGTGTGTGAATAGAATTCAGTGTGTGTGCATAGTCAGTGCAGGAGAGTTAGTGCAAAAAATGGTCACGCAGGCAGTCCGGATAGCCCATTTGATTAGATATTTAGCTCTTGTTTAGCAGTCTTATGGCTTGAGGATAGAAGCTGTTCAGGGTCTTGTTTGTTCCAGGCTTGGTACACTGGTACCGCTTGCTGTGCAGCAGCATAGGGAACAGTCTATGGATTGGGTGGCTGGACTCTTTGACAGACTTTTGGGCTTTCCTCTGACACTGCCTGGTATAGAGGTCCTGGGCTGTATTCAACACCCTCTGTAGTGCCTTGTCTTCGGGTGCCTTGCAGTTGCCGTACCAAGCGGGGATGCAGCCGGTCAGATGCTCTCAATGTTGTAGCTGTGGAACTTTTTGAGGATCTGAGGGCCCATTACAAGTCTTTTCAGCCTCCTGAGGGGGAAGAGGCCCTGTCGGGCCCTCTTCACAACTGTGTGTGGACCATGTTAATTCTTTAGTGATGTGGACACGAAAACTTAAGGCTTTCGACCCGCTCCACTACAGCCCCATTGATGTGAATGGGAGCGTTTGTTCCTCCGTTTCCTGTCCTTCGTCTTGCTAACGTTGAGGGAGAGGTAGTTGTCCTGGCACCACACTGCCAGGCCTCTGACCTCTTCCCTATAGATGGCCTCATCGTTGTCGGCGTACTGAGGACAAGCCAACCGGGGGAGACAGGTGGAGACCAACCAGCCTACTGGATCTCGCCAAGTAGGTGTGGGACGCCCAGCCGATGTGATGATGAGGGAGCAGATGACAGCCATATGGAGAAGGCCCAGCGTGCCCAAACCAAGAGTTCCATGTGGGTTTTCCGGCAGCCGGGGAGCCCGGAACAGATTTACAACGTGAACCTATTGAAGAGGTGACAGGTGAGGACAGCCCTGGCCTTTTTGTGGTCAGCAAAAAGCACGTTGACTGGACCAGTGGTGGTTCTGAGCAATGAGGACCCTTGGACCAGCTCAGAAGCAAGCGCTCCGGGAGCTCATCATATCAGATCCCTGAGGCCTGAAGGAAGGCTGTGAAGCAGGAGGGTGAGGCTATGCTATAAATTCTCAGACAACCCAAAGATTCCTTGATGCCATTCCAGACTCCCTCTGCCTACCAAAGGATGTCAGAGGACAAACATCAGTTAACCACCTAACTGAGGAACTCAATTTATCCTTGCTCAATACCCTAGATGCAGTTGCACCCCTAAAAACTAAAAACATGTGTCATAAGAAACAAGCTCCCTCGTATGCAGAAAATACTCCGAGCTCTGAAGCAAGCTTTCAGAAAATTGTAACGGAAATGGCGCCACACCAAACTGGAAGTCTTCCGACTAGCTTGGAAAGACAGTACCGTGCAGTATCGAAGAGCCCTCACTGCTGCTCGATCATCCTATTTTTCCAACTTAATTGAGGAAAATAAGAACAATCCAAAATGTATTTTTGATACTGTTGCAAAGCTAACTAAAAATCAGCATTCCCCAAGAGAGGGTGGCTTTCATTTCAGCAGTAATAGATGAATGACCTTCTTTGAGGAAAAGATAATGATCATTAGAAAGCAAATTACGTACTCCTCTTCAAATCTGCGTATTCCTCCAAAGCTCAGTTGTCCTGAGTCTGCACAACTCTGCTAGGACCTAGGATCAAGGGAGACACACAAGTGTTTTAGTACTACATCTCTTGACACAATGATGAAAATAATCATGGCCTCTAAACCTTCAAGCTGCATACTGGACCCTATTCCAACTAAACTACTGAAAGTGCTGCTTCCTGTGCTTGGCCCTCCTATGTTGAACATAATAAACGGCTCTCTTTCCATCTCTATGTGTACCAAACTCACTAAAAGTGGCAGTAATAAAGCCTCTCTTGAAAAAGCCAAACCTTGACCAAGAAAATATTTGAAAAACTATCGGCCTATATCGAATCTTCCTTTCGTCTCCAAAATTTTAGAAAAAGCTGTTGTGCAGCAACTAACTTCTTGAAGACAAACAATATATATGAAATGCTTCACTCTGGTTTTAGACCCCATCATAGCACTGAGACTGCACTTGTGAAGGTGGTAAAATACCTTTTAATGGCGTTAGACAGAGGCTCTGCATCTGTCCTTGTGCTCCTAGACCTTAGTGCTGCTTTTGATACCATCGGTGATACCATCACCACATTATTTTGGAGAGATTGGAAACCCAAATTGGTCTACACGGACAAGTTCTGGCCTGGTTCGGATCTTATCTGTCGGAAAGATATAAATTGATCTCTGTGAATGGTTTGTCCTCTGACAAATCAACTGTAAATTTCGGTGTTCCTCAAGGTTCCATTTTAGGACCACTATTGTTTTCACTATACATTTTATTTCTTGGGGATGTAATTCGAAAACATAATGTTAACTTTCACTGCTATGCGGATGACAGCTGTACATTTTAATGAAACATGGTGAAGCCCCAAAATTGCCATTGCTAGAAGCCTGTCTTTCAGACGTAAGGAAGTGGATGGCTGCAAACATTCTACTTTTAAACTCGGACAAAACAGTGATGCTTGTTCTAGGTCCCAAGAAACAAAGAGATCTTCTGTTGAATCTGACAATTAATCTTGATGGTTGTACAGTCGTCTCAAATAAAACTGTGAAGGACCTCGGCGTTACTCTGGACCCTGATCTCTCTTTTGACGAACATATCAAGACTGTTTCAAGGACAGCTTTTTCCATTACCATTACCTAGTTAAAGGTAACATAAAAAACTCTGTTCTAAAGGTAGTTAACCACCTTCTAGAGGTAGTTAACTGTGTTCTACAGGTAGTTAGCCACCTTCTAGAGGTAGTTAACTGTGTTCTACAGGTAGTTAACCACCTTCTAGAGGTAGTTAACTGTGTTCTACAGGTAGTTAACCACCTTCTAGAGGTAGTTAACTGTGTTCTACAGGTAGTTAGCCACCTTCTAGAGGTAGTTAACTGTGTTCTACAGGTAGTTAACCACCTTCTAGAGGTAGTTAACTGTGTTCTACAGGTAGTTAACCACCTTCTAGAGGTAGTTAACTGTGTTTTAAAGGTAGTTAACCACCTTCTAGAGGTAGTTAACAGTGTTCTACAGGTAGTTAGCCACCTTCTAGAGGTAGTTAACTGTGTTCTACAGGTAGTTAACCACCTTCTAGAGGTAGTTAACTGTGTTTTAAAGGTAGTTAACCACCTTCTAGAGGTAGTTAACTGTGTTCTACAGGTAGTTAGCCACCTTCTAGAGGTAGTTAACTGTGTTCTACAGGTAGTTAACCACCTTCTAGAGGTAGTTAACTGTGTTCTACAGGTAGTTAGCCACCTTCTAGAGGTAGTTAACTGTGTTCTACAGGTAGTTAACCACCTTCTAGAGGTAGTTAACTGTGTTCTACAGGTAGTTAACCACCTTCTAGAGGTAGTTAACTGTGTTCTACAGGTAGTTAACCACCTTCTGAGGTAGTTAACTGTGTTCTACAGGTAGTTAACCACCTTCTAGAGGTAGTTAATAAACAGTAGCAGCAGAGTATGTGGTGAGTGTGAAAGTGTGTGTGAGTGGTTCAGTGGAGGCCGCTGAGGGGAGGAAGGCTCATAATAGTGACTGGAACAGAGCGAATGGAATGACATAAAGCACATAGAAACCATGTATTTCATCCCATTCCAACTATTCCGCTCCAGCCATTACCATGAGCATGTCCTCCCCAATTAAGGTGCCACCAACCTCCTGTGGTGTGGAGTCAGTGTGCATGTGCGGGCGTGCTATGTGTTTTACAGGTAGTTAACCATGTTCTAGAAGTAGTTAACTGTGTTTTACAGGTGGTTAACCATGTTTTATAAGTAGTTAACTGTGTTCTACAGGTAGTTAGCCGTGTTCTACAGGCAGTTATACAATTGGTCGGTATATTCCTGGATACTGATTGGTGAAAACCCAATTCCAGCCGGTGTCTATTCCACAAGTTACCACCGGCTAAAGCTATGATGTTGAAATGCCTACTTACTCTGTTCCATCTCATTGCACAATCTACTGTCTCATCAGCCCAGATAGACTATTTATCAACTTGATCTCCACTGTAAAAAGCATCTAGACATCATCTCCCATTTCTTTTAGACTAGCAATTGGTTTTCAATAGCAGAGATTTGTATAAAACTTGCTGTCTGGCGCTCTGACATTTGCAACATTGTTTCAATATTGAAATTCGATCTCCAGCTGTTCCATAGTAATGAAGGTGTCGGGATCGGGAGTCGGGAGGAGACAGACAAGCAGGCAGCTTTTCTCAGCCAGTCGAAACCATGAATCAGCATAATCTGTATGGATATATACAGACTAGCTCCTCTATACAAAAGTGTCCTGACGAGAGAGCACATTTTCTATGCCAGGCGAAATCACTCATCATTAGCCCATTGTTATCCAAATAAATGTCACGAGAAAACAGCTTAAACAAATGCAAATCCAGCTACTTTGCCATTATTCTGGCTGCACTGTTTGATGTGACTGTGTTAACAAAAGCTGGCTAGCTACCAAACAAGGGACAGATTTAGAACAAAAAGACTTAACGACCGGGTCGTGTCTCTGGCAACCGAACCGATAGAACGAAGGACCAGCTGGCTTGGGTAGCAACCCTTGATTTGTGTCGGGACTATATCTTGTGGAAGGATGAAATAGTAAGAATAAATTCAAAATAAAGTTTTTTAATGAAAATGTCAATCATTATTTGAATATGTTGATAACCTGTTGTCTCAGGCCTAGTCTCAGGCCTAGCCCTCAGGCCCTTGCCAATACACTGCATTTGGAAAATATTCAGAGCCATTCAAAATAACCACATTTTGTTATGTTACAGCCTTATTCTAAAATGGATTAAATCAATGAAAAAATTGGCATTTTGATTTTGGAATGTAGTTACCCTTTAGTTCAACATTGCAGGCACCTAGCACTGTTGGTTGGCTTGCAGTGTTTGTGTAGCACATGAGATGGAGTTTGCAAAACAAATGGCTTCTGGTTTGATGCAAATAATCATGATATCATTCTGACAGGAAGAAATAGGCTACTTTGTAGCTAGTTTATTGATAGAGAAGGTTTTTGGGCTCGATGCCCAGTCTTTCCATCTACCAGAAGACGGTTAGGTCTGTCATTAGCATCACTATGTTTTTCCTGTTCCTGAATTGTTTGAAACCTGAATGTTTTACTTCATATTATGAGGTATGTTTTACCTTGATTCAAAGTAGCCTATAGCCACAATCCCACCATAGAAACAGTGGATTTATATATATATATAAAGACGTATTCAGATGCATTCCCCTGTTCTATTGGTTTTCTTTCCACTTTGGTTAATTGTCTAGCAGCCAAAGGCATTATCCTAATCATATTAGCAAGCATTGATATTTGTTGCATCTTTAAATCCCCCCTCTTTCTAGCAGATGTTTCCATCTCTGTCCAGAAACCCACTTACCTGTGCGGTGCTCATTTTAGAACTGTGTTTTCGCACAAATTGCATTGAGAAACATTGAAGCGTAGGCCTACTCTCGTGTATTCATTTCTGCACCTAAAAAGTGAAGAAATAATATTTTTATCAACATTCCGATCTGTTCCATCAACCCTGTTAATTTATGCGGCGTTTACTTCCAATACCACAATACTTATCAGTGGGTAATAAGAAGTAGTAGAAGTATATACAATGCCCACTGCAAAATAAGTGGTTATACGCTATATACTTGCGTATACCCTCCATTACACCACTGGCGGTGACCATCATAGCATTCAATGATCAATTAATTGCATTCATTCTTGCACCATGCCATCAATGATGTAACCGTTTTCTTCCGCTGAAGGAGAGGAGGACCAAAATGCAGCGTGGTTAGTGTTCAACATCTTTAATATAGACGAATAACGAGAACACTACAAAATACAAAACAATAAATGTGAAAACCGAAACAGTCCTATCTGGTGCAATGACTCAAAGACAGAAGACAGTTCCCAATCAGAGACAAGGACAGACAGCTGCCTCTAATTGAGAACCAATCTAGGCAACCATAGACATACAAAACTACCTAGAAAGGTCACAGCCCCATAAACATACAAAACCCCTAGACCAGGCAAACACATAAATCCCACATGTCACACCCTGACCTAACCAAAATAATAAAGAAAACAAAGATAACTAAGGCCAGGGCGTGACAAATGATCAGTTGTAAACATGCCTGCAGCATGATCTAGTTTGCCTGCGTGCATTCAGCACCTTCAGAAAGTATTCAGACCTCTTGACTTTTCTTCATTTGGTTACATTACAGCCTTATTCTAAAATGGATTATATACATGTTTTTCATCATCAATCCACACACAGTAAAACATAATGAAAAACCAAAAACACGTTTTTAGAAATGTTTTCAAAAGTATTAAAAACAAAATAACAGAAATACCTTCTTTACAGTGGCTTGTGAAAGTATTCACCCCCTTGGCATTTTTCATATTTTGTTGCCTTACAACCTGGAATTAAAATAGATTTTTTGGGGGGGTTGTATAATTTGATTTCCAGAACATGCCTACCCCCGTGAAGCAAACAAGAAACAAGACAGAAAAAAAGAAAACTTGAGTGTGTATAACTATTCATCTCCCCAAAGTCAATACTTTGTAGAGCCACCTTTTGCAGCAATTACAGCTGCAAGTCTCTTGGGGTATGTCTCTATAAGCTTGGCAAATCTAGCCACTGGGATCTTTTCCCATTCTTCAAGGCAAAACTGCTCCAACTCCTTCAAGTTAGATGGGTTCCTCTGGTGTACAGACATCTTTAAATCTTACCACAGATTCTCATTTGGACTGAGGTCTGGGCTTTGACTAGGCATTTCCAAGACATTTAACTGTTTCCCCTTTAACCACTTCAGTGTTGCTTTAGCAGTATACTTAGCGTCATTGTCCTGCTGGAAGGTGAACCTCCGTCCCAGTCTCAAATCTCTGGAAGACTGAAACAGGTTTCACTCAAGAAACCCTGTATTTAGCGCCATCCATCATTCCTTCAATTCTGACCAGTTTCTCAGTCCATGCCGATGAAAAACTTCCCCAGGTTGATGAGAGTTATTGGGTTTGTGCCAGACATAGCATTCTCCTTGATGGCCAAAAAGCTCAATTTTTGTCTAATCTGACCAGAGTACATTCTTCCATATGTTTGGGGAGTCTCCCACATGATTTTTGGTGAACACCAAATGTATTTGCTTATTTTTTTCTTTAAGCAATTGCTTTTTTTGGCCACTCTTCTGTAAAGCCCAGCTCTGCAGAGTGCACGGCTTAAAGTGGTCCTATGGACAGATACTCCAATCTCCGCTGTAGAGCTTTGCAGTTCCTTCAGGGTTATCTTTGGTCTCTTTGTTGCCTCTCTGATTAATACCCTCCGTACCCGGTCCGTGAGTTATGGTGGGCAGCCCTCTCTTGGCAGGTTTGTTGTGGTGCCATATTCTTTCAAATTTTTTATAATGGATTTAATGGTGCTCCGTGGGATGTTCAAAGTTTCTGATATTTGTTTATAACTCAACCCTAATCTGTACTTCTCCACAACTTTGTCCCTGACCTGTTTGGCGAGCTCCTTGGTCTTCACGGTGCCGCATGCTTGGTGGTGCCTCTTGCTTAGTGATGTTGCAGACTCTGGGGCCTTTCAGAGCAGATGTATATATACGGAGATCATGTGACAGATCATGTGACACGTAGATTGCACACAGGGGTACTTTATTTAACTAATTATGTGACTTCTGAAGGTAATTGGTTGCACCAGCAGATCGTATTTAGGGGCTTCACAGCAAAAGGGGTAAATACATATGCCCCACCACTTTTCAGTTTTAAATTTTTTCAAATTTTTTCATTTTATAACTTCACCAATTTAGACTATTTTGTGTATGTCCATTACATGAAATCCAAATAAAAATATATTTAAATTACAGGTTGTAATGCAACAAAACTGGAAAAATGCCAAGGGGGATGAATACTTTTGCAAGGCATTGTACATAAGTATTCAGACTCTTTGCTATGAGACTCGAAATATAGCTCAGGTGCATCCTGTTTCAATTGATCATCCTTTAGATGTTTCTACAACATGATTGGAGTCCACCTGTGGTAAATTAAATTTATTGGACATTATTTGGAAAGGCACACACCTGTCTATATAAGATCCCACAGTTGACAGTGCATGTCAGAGCAAAAACCAAGGTCATGTAATCGAAGAAATTCTCCGTAGAGCTACGAGACAGGAGTGTGTCGAGGCGCAGATCTGGGGAAGGGTACCATCATATTTCTGCAGCATTGAAGGTCCCCCCCAAGAACATTGTTAAATGGAAGAAGTTTGGATCTACCAAGGCTCTGTCTATATCTGGTTAACCGGACAAACTAAATAGCCTAATCTTCATTACTAATGTTCAAACTTAGACATCAAACAGTATCAAGGTTCTGATCTAATGCTCAGGCAGAACCATGTTCATGGAGATGAATAATCATAAGGAATACGGTTTTGAAGTGGCTGTCCTATATTTAGGAGATATAAGAAGTATCAGGAAATATTTAAGCTTTTTTTGTAAACATATTTGACCCTTTATTTTTGTTGGCACAAAACTACCTCCATTCATTAGTATGGGTTACCTTCAGACGAGTCCAAAACTACCTCCATTCGTTAGTATGGGTTACCTTCAGACGAGTCCAAAACTACCTCCATTCGTTAGTATGGGTCACCTTCATACGAGTCCAAAACTACCTCCATTCGTTAGTATGGGTTACCTTCAGACGAGTCCAAAACTACCTCCATTCGTTAGTATGGGTTACCTTCATACGAGTCCAAAACTACCTCCATTCGTTAGTATGGGTTACCTTCATACGAGTCCAAAACTACCTCCATTCGTTAGTATGGGTTACCTTCAGAAGAGTCCAAAACCACCTCCATTCGTTAGTATGGGTCACCTTCATACGAGTCCAAAACTACCTCCATTCGTTAGTATGGGTCACCTTCATACGAGTCCAAAACTACCTCCATTCGTTAGTATGGGTCACCTTGATACGAGTCCAAAACTACCTCCATTCGTTAGTATGGGTTACCTTCAGACGAGTCCAAAACTACCTCCATTCGTTAGTATGGGTTACCTTCATACGAGTCCAAAACTACTTCCATTCGTTAATATGGGTTACCTTCAGAAGAGTCCAAAACTACCTCCATTCGTTAGTATGGGTTACCTTCATACGAGTCCAAAACTACCTCCATTCGTTAGTATGGGTTACCTACGAGTCCAAAACTACCTCCATTCGTTAGTATGGGTTACCTTCATACGAGTCCAAAACTACCTCCATTCGTTAGTATGGTTTACCTTCATACGAGTCCAAAACTACCTCCATTCGTTAGTATGGGTTACCTTCAGACGAGTCCAAAACTACCTCCATTCGTTAGTATGGGTTACCTTCAGACGAGTCCAAAACTACCTCCATTCGTTAGTATGGGTTACCTTCATACGAGTCCAAAACTACCTCCATTCGTTAGTATGGGTTACCTTTATACGAGTCCAAAACTACCTCCATTCGTTAGTATGGGTCACCTTCATACGAGTCCAAAACTACCTCCATTCGTTAGTATGGGTTACCTTCAGACGAGTCCAAAACTACCTCCATTCGTTAGTATGGGTTACCTTCAGAAGAGTCCAAAACTACCTCCATTCGAGAAGGGCGGATGCGGGAGATTGACACGCAGCCCATGCAAAATAAATGTATATCTCTAATTTAAACGGATGGATTTTTTATGGGAATTGTTTTATTATATTACTGTTCTACAGGTAGTTAACCGTCCATGTTATACTTGTAGTTGACAGTGTTCTAGAAGTAGAGGTTAGAGGGTTGGACCATACACCTCTCAATGTGTGTCAATGCATATAGAATGGGAAAGGCAAATATCAGTTTCTCACAAAATCACTGAAGTTCTCTTCTCTTCTTTGCTCTTTTCCAGTAAGTTGCTTTAATCGCCAGCGTGGCGGTGTGGGTGGTGACCTTTGTGGTCATTTTCCCAATCCTCTATTTCAACTATGGCGAGGAAGTCCATGAAGACACCAACAACAACCACACAAGCAAAATGGCCTCCAATGACTCTCACTGTTTCCAGTTCGGCAGCCACCTGAAAAAATCACTCTGGCGTGAAAAAGCTGAACTACATCATGAGCTCTGTGATCGTTATCGTGGCCTGTGTGCAGACGGCACTGCAGTGTCACGTCATGAGCCTTCTGACCAGGAAGTACGAGCTAGACTGCATGCTTCACCAGGAATTCTGGGCTCAGCTGAAGAGCCTGTGTTTTGCTGTGGTGCTGCTGGTGTAAGAAATGCCCTATCACATGTTCAGGATTTACTACCTGGAACACCTGCAGCAGCTGGAGCACACTAACGAGGTGTCCCTCAGTCTCACGGCCCTCAGATGTCTCGACATGTTTACTTTCCTAGGGAGGGGACACTGACACTATGTGTGACCTCTTCTCACATGACCTAAACTATGAACTCAGAGCAAAAACCTTGCTGTAATATTGCTTCCCTTTTAAACAGTACTTTAGCACCATCTGCTTGTTTATATAGCTACACAACATAATCTACTGTACTGTAGGTCTATTGCAGTTTGACTATACTGGACTAAAATGTATTTGCTCTCATATTGGAATTTAAAATACAGTAAGCCGTGCCAATGACATTTCTCTCAATATGTCGATTTCAATCTTTGAAAAAACTTTGTGTAAGGCTACAGAGTATGTAAATATTGTAATAAATAAATAAATGGCTAAAATGTTACTGTTCTACTATTATTCTGTGAAACATTACCTCCTCCTCACCCTTTACCCCCATCTCGACAGCGTAGGCAAGGCTGACCACACACACACCTATATTATTTCCCCTCTCAGTTTTATGGAGGCTAGTTACTGTTTAACGTCCCCACCCTACTTTCAGTTTGTTTAGTAAATCGATCTAATGACAACCGAAGCACCATCCAATGTGTCGCTCAATGAATTACAGGCCCATAGCTTCCCTTTCCAACCCTCCGTGTGTTGTTGCAACTCCTCGCCCACGACTCTCTCATTTCGTGTGGTAACAAGGGGGACAAGTGGCAAAACTGGTGGCTAGTTTACAGGTGGACTAGTTTACAGGTGGACTAGCGTCCTGTTGGATTAATGCACATCGCTGACGGACCAAGAGAAAGGTAAGCGGTCTCCTTTGAAATAATAAATAATTAACATATGATGTTTGTTGCCTAAATCTTATATGGTTCTGTGACTCGTTCATTTTGGTCTTTCGTTTGACCTATCGGCCACAATGAATTAGTGGTGTTATCAGGGATCCTTGGGACGTCCCTACCCTAAATCCTAACTTTAACCCCTACCCTCAACCCTAACTTTAACCCCTACCCTAAACCCTAACTTTAACCCCTACCCTTACCTTAACCATAACCCTTACCTAACCCTAACCTTAACTCTTACCGTAACCATTTTAAAGATGCGCTATGCAGAAATTGCTCAACCATTTCCTTGTTGCTACAATTCTGATAGTTTGTCTAATTTCAGTTTGTGACAAAACATGCAAATATAGTGTAGATAATATTTGTACCATTTAAACCTCTGTGAAATGTATTTTCTATAAGCAAAAATATTGTATTTTCAGCTGTTTGAAACAGGGGTACAAAACCCAAAGTAAAATAATACATCTTAAGAATGGAAAGCATATAAATAGCGCACACAGAACAGATCTGACACTTCTTAGACTTGGGCTCCCAAAAAGTTTAATATTGCAGCTTTAAAATGTCAACTCAATCTGAAGGAGATTAATATGCGCTCTTCCGGTGACTGCAGAGGCTCAGACCAACAAATGTCTGTCATATACAGGGCATTCGGAAAGTATTCAGACCCCTTGACTTCCACATTTTGTTACGTTACAGCCTTATTCTAAAATGGATTAAATGGTTTTTTCCCCTCATCAATCAACACACAATTTCTCATAAGGACAAAGCAAAAATACGTTTTTTGAATTTTTGCAAATGTATAAGAAAAAAAAAACTGAAATACCTTGTTTACATACTGCAAGTATTCAGACCCTTTTCTATGAGGCCTGAAATTGAGCTCAGGTGCATCCTGTTTCCATTGATCATCCTTGAGATGTTTCTACAACTTGATTGGAGTACACCTGTGGTAAATTCAATTGATTGGACATGATTTGGAAAGGCACGCACCTGTCTTTATTAAGTCCCACAGTTGACAGTGCATGTCAGAGCAAAAACCAAGCCATGAGGTCAAAGACATAGTCCGTAGAGGTCTGAGACAGGATTGTGTCGGGGCACAGATCTGGGGAAGGGTACCAAAAATGTTTTTCAGCATTGAAGGTCCCCAAGAACACAGTGGCCTCCATCATTCTTCAGTGGAAGAAGTTTGGATCCACCAAGACTCTTCCTAGAGCTGGCCACCCGGCCAAACTTAGCAATCGGGGGAGAAGGGCCTTGGTCAGGGAGGTGACCAAGAACCCGATGGTTACTCTGACAGATCTCCAGTGTTCCTCTGTGGAGATGGGAAAACCTTCCAGAAGGACAACCATCTCTGCAGCACTCCACCAATCAGGCCTTGACAGCTCGCTTGGAGTGTATCAAAAGGCACCTAAAGGACTCTCAGTCCATGAGAAACAAGATTCTCTGGTTTGATGAAATCAAGATTGAAGTCTTTGGCCTGAATGCGAAGCGTCACGTCCGGAGAAAACCTGGCACCATCTCTACGGTGAAACATGGTGGTGGCAGCATCATGCTGTGGGGATGTTTTTCATCAGCAGGGATTGGGAGACGAGTCAGGATTGAGGGATATACAGCGGGGCAAAAAAGTATGTAGTCAGCCACCAATTGTGCAAGTTTTTCCACTTAAAAAGATGAGAGAGGCCTGTAATTTTCATCATAGTTACACTTCAACTATGACAGACAAAATGAGAAGAAAAAAAAACGGAAAATCACATTGTAGGATTTTTAATGAATTTATTTGCAAATGATGGTGGAAAATAAGTATTAAGCAAAAAAGTGTTAAACAGATGAACATTTTTTCTATATTTGAGATTCTTCAAAGTAGACACCTTTTGCCTTGATGACAGCTTTGCACACTCTTGGCATTCTTTCAACCAGCTTTATGAGGTAGTCACCTGAATGCATTTCAATTAACAGGTGTTCCTTGTTAAAAGTTAATTTGTGGAATTACTTTCCTTAATGCATTTGAGCCAATCAGTTGTGTTGTGACAAGGTAGGGGTGGTATTCCTAATTAGCACAGGTAGTCGACTGTCTTCTGTCTGTTTTCCGTAAACAAGCTCTGTAACATGGAAATAGGGCCGTGTTGGAACCCTAACCCTATAAAGGTGTGTATCAATTTAACCTTAGTCTTTTTGAAAATGATTTCTCGTCGATATGAAAGATAAGGTCCTTATGCTTCCAAAACAGTTCCACAAGCAATGCGTGTTAATGTTCAGGCCGAGCGCTGCGGCTCTTATTAACCCCCCCCCATACAGAAGATGCCTTCTTCCAACTACCTTTATGTGTAATGTAATGGAAATGACAGTCATGATCAGAGGCTAGAATAGGCCCAGCTGCTGTTGCAGTGGTGCCTAT
>NC_088401.1:16107349-16147349 GCF_034236695.1 Oncorhynchus nerka | reverse complement strand
TGGGATGTTCAAAGTTTCTGATATTTTTTTATAACCCAACCCTGATCTGTACTTCTCCACAACTTTGTCCCTGACCTGTTTGGAGAGCTCCTTGGTCTTGATTGTGCCGCTTGCTTGGTGGTGCCCCTTGCTTAGTGGTGTTGCAGACTCTGGGGCCTTTCAGAACAAATGTACATATGTACATTTGTACATATATTGAGATCATGTGACACTTATATTGCACACAGGTGGACTTGAACTAATTATGGGACTTCTGAAGGTAGTTGGTTGCACCAGATCTTATTTAGGGGCTTCATAGTAAAGGGGGCGAACACATATGCACCCACCACCACCTTTCACTTTTTATTTTCTATTTCTTTTTTAAACAAGTCATTTTTTTTATTTAACCCATTTATTTTGTGTATGTCCATTACATGAAATCCAAATACAAAATGTATTTAAATTAGAGATTGTAATGCAACAAAATTGTAAAAATGCGAGGGGGGTTGAATATTTTTGAAAGGCACTGTATTTAGTGCAGTGAAACTATGTGACTGGTAGTAGGAGTAGGGAGAAAACTATGTGTTGTCTGTACAGAAGGATTTGATCAGTGGCTTCCATAGAGGGACGTTAATGGGAGTCAATGGGTATTCCCTAGCTTCACTTAGAGAGTCTGATTAATCAATGGAAGTTAATCAATGGAAGTTTTCCGTGGTGTTTTTCTCTGTGCTCTGCCTCCCTGAAGATTAGATGTGATCATGGTAGAGGCTGTTGTATTGCTTGACTATTGATTTGATTAGGCAGACTATGTAGGCCACAGCATACTGTCGACACACACTAACACACACATGCCCACACACCCTCTTAATGACATCGTCTCCACCCTGTCAAACTTGCCAATATGCCTCAGGAAAAGAGAGGGAAGGGAATATCTATCTCTCCATCCCTGTGATAAGTGAGGGAAAGAAGGAGAGATTAAATAAGAAGCGATAAGGTGAGAAGTCTTTGCCAAGGCCCCACCCACTTTCTTAAAAAAGTACCAATCAAATGGCAGGGAACTTAGTTTACCTTCTACACTCCAGACGGTGGAAGAACTGAATGTGACAGAGGAATACGAAAAAGAGAGAGGAAGAGAAGGGTAGGGAGACCGAGGCAGACAGGAAGTGGTAAAGGAATAGAAATAGTGCTAGGAAATACATTGGAACAAATTAAAGGGAGACAGAGAAAAGGGAGGCAGAGAAAAGGGAGGCAGAGAAAAGGGAGGCAGAGGAAAGGGAGACAGAGAAAAGGGAGGCAGAGGAAAGGGAGGCAGAGAAAAGGGAGGCAGAGGAAAGGGAGACAGAGAAAAGGGAGGCAGAGAAAAGGGAGGCAGAGGAAAGGGAGACAGAGAAAAGGGAGACAGAGAAAAGGGAGGCAGAGGAAAGGGAGGCAGAGAAAAGGGAGGCAGAGGAAAGGGAGACAGAGAAAAGGGAGGCAGAGAAAAGGGAGGCAGAGGAAAGGGAGACAGAGAAAAGGGAGACAGAGAAAAGGGAGACAGAGAAAAGGGAGGCAGAGAAAAGGGAGGCAGAGGAAAGGGAGGCAGAGAAAAGGGAGGCAGAGGAAAAGAGTTAGAGGGAGAAAGAGGGAGAAAGAGGGACAGTGACAGAGGGATAGAAAGTGAGGGTTGAAGTATCCGTCTGTGTCAGTGAGTAACTCCTTGTTGGACATGGATGTAGCCAACTACAGTGAGGGACTGGACCCAACGTACAGCAGCCTGGGCTTCGAACACGCTGACATCCTCTATGGTGGGGGAGGTGAGTGGACTGGACACACACACACACGGTCTGCTAAAATGACAAGTTAACAGGTGCTAGCAACATATCTGTGTGGTCATTTTGTGTCTTCTGAAATGTAAGGTCAGATATGCTTCATCCTGATCCCTCTACCAGCAGTCAATAAATGATTAGTAGAAATACAATATCTGAAATCTAACTTCAGTACAAAGCCTAAAGTCAACTGGACCTTTTTCCTTGTAAGCTTGAATATAAACATTCAAATGTGATATTGTACATTTAGTTCAGTAGATAAGCTCCCCAAAAAGACTATATTGTTCAATATGGTATAAAAGTGTAAAAATTGGCACACCTGCATAATTTGTCTTGCTGAACAAAACCGGATATAGTGCCATTTCAGCAAAGGCCTTAAAGGTCAATGGTGATAATGTATTTTGGGTCATGGCTTCCCTTGTGTTGGGTCTACATGGCTTCAAATAGCTTAACATTTTTGTATTGGTTTTAGAGGACAAAATTTGGTCAACAACAAAAACCAAATAGTCTTTGTTTTTACCTTGATGAGCACAACAATGATGAAAAAACATCAACGGAAATGGCAGTAAAATTGGAATATTTTCACTTTCAAAGTATCTTTTTACACAAGTTAAATACAGCGATTTGGAGAGTCTCCCACATGCCTTTTGTCGAACACCATGTTGCTTATGTTTTTCTTTAAGCAATGGCTTTTTTCTGGCCACTCTTCCGTAAAGCCCAGCTCTGTGGACAGATACTCCAATCTCCACTGGTGCTCCTTGCTTAGTGGTGTTGCAGACTCTGGGGCCTTTCAGAACAGGTGTACAGTTGAAGTCAGAAGTTTACATAGTCTTAAGATGGTGTCATTAAAACTCGTTTTCAACAATTCTACAAATTTCTTGTTAACAAACTATAGTTTTGGAAAGTCGGTTAGGACAACTACTGTGTGCACGACACAAATAATTTCGACAATACTAATCTAACAACAGACAGATTATTTCACTTATAATTCACTGTATTAAATTTCAGTGGGTCAGAAGTTTGCATACACTAAGTTGACTGTGCTTTTAAACACCTTGGAAAATTCCAGAAAATGATGTCATGGCTTTAGAAGTTTCTGATTTGAGTCAATTCATAATTTGAGTCAATTGGAGGTGTACTAAGTGCCTCTTTGTTTGACATCATGGGAAAATCAAAAGAAATCAGCCAAGACCTTAGGAAAAAATATTGTAGACCTTCACAAGTCTGGTTCATCCTTGGAATCAATTTCCAAACGCCTGAAGGTACCACGTTCATCTGTACAAACAATAATACGCAAGTATAAACACCATGGGACCACGCAGCCGTCATACTGCTCAGGAAGGAGATGTGTTCTGTCTCCTAGAGATGAACGTACTTTGGTGCGAAAAGGGCAAATCAATCCCAGAACAACAGCAAAGGACCTTGTGAAGATGCTGGTACACAAGTATCTATATCCACAGTAAAACGAGTCCTATCTTGACATAACCTGAAAGGCCACTCAGCAAGGAAGAAGCCACTGCTCAAAAACCGCCATGAAAAAGCCAGACTACGGTTTGCAACTGCAAATGGGGACAAAGACCGTACTTTTTGGAGAAATGTCCTCTGGTCTGATGAAACAAAAATAGAACTGTTTGGCCATAATAACCATCGTTAGGTTTGGAGGAAAAAGGGGGAGGCTTGCAAGCCGAAGAACACCATCCCAACTGTGAAGCACGGGGGTGGCAGCTTCATGTTGTGGGGGTCCTTTGCTGCAGGAGGGACTGGTGCGCTCCACAAAATAGATCAGCATCATGATGTTGGAAAATGATGTGCATATGTTGAAGCAAAATCTCAAGACATCAGACAGGAAGTTAAAGCTTGGTCGCAAATGGGTCTTCCAAATGGACAATGACCCCAATCATACTTCCAAAATTGTGGAAAAATAGCTTAAGGCCAACAAATTCAAGGTATTGGAGTGGTCATCACAATGCCCTGACCTCAATCACATAGAACATTTGTGGGCAGAACTGAACAAGTATGTGCGACCAAGGAGGCCTACAAATCTGACTCAGTTACACCAGCTTCAGCTTTGTCAGGAGGAATGGGCCAAAATTCACCCAACTTATTTTTAGGAAGCTTGTGAAAGGCTACACGAAACATTTGAACAAGGCTAAAATTTTAATGACAATGCTACCAAATACTAATTGAGTGTATGTAAACTTCTGACCCATGTGATGAAATAAATAAAAGCTAAAATAAATCATGTAAACTTCTGACTGTCACACCCTGACCTTAGAGATCATTTTTGTCTCTATTTTGGTTTGGTCAGGGGGCGTGAGTTGGGGTGGGCATTCTATGTTTTGTGTTCTATGTTTTCTATTTCTGTGTTTGGCCAGGTGTGGTTCTCAATCAGAGGCAGCTGTCAATCGTTGTCTCTGATTGAGAACCATACTTAGGTAGCCTTTTCCCACCTGTGTTTCATTTGTTCTGCTTTGTTGTTTTTTTGTTCTAGTGTTCAGTTTTATTAAACATCATGAACACGTACCACGCCGCACCTTAGTCCTCTTCTTCAAACAGCCGTTACACTGACCCACTGGAAATGTGGTGAAAGAAATAAAAGCTGAAATAAATCATTCTCTCTACTATTATTCTGACATTTCACATTCTTAAAATAAAGTGGTGATCTTAACTCACCTAAAACAGGGAATTATTACTAGGATTAAATGTCAGGAATTGTGAAAAACTGAGTTTAAATGTATTTGGCTAAGGTGTATGTAAACTTCCGACTTAAATTGTATCTCTAGCCATGAAATGCTTTGAAAGACTGGTCATGGCTCACATCAACTCCATCATCCCAGACACCCTGTATCCACTCAAATTCACATACGACCTCAACAGATCCATGCAAGTTCTTTTACACTCCACCCTGCCTTTACCACCTGGACAAGAGGAACACTTATATGAGAATGCAGTTAATTGTCCTCAGCTCATTGTTCCTCCAAGCTCATCACTAAGTTCAGGAACCTGGGACTAAACCCTTACCTCTACAACTAGATTCTGGAATTACTGATGGGCCACCGCTAGGGTGGTGAGAGTATGCAACAACACATCTGCCACGCTGACCCTCAACACGGATGCCCCTCAGGGGTGCATGTTTAGTCCCTTCCTGTACTCCCTGTTCTCCCACGACTGCGCGACAGCGCACGACTCCAACACCATCATTAAGTTTGCTGACGGCACAACGGTGGTAGGCCTCGTACTGGATGAAGATTTTTGCTTTAACGAGTCAGACGCAAAGGATTGAATTCAGACACCGGACAAAGCTCAAATTCGCATGAACAAGAAACTAAGATATTGGGGACGTAGGTCGGGGTGCCTTGTAAGGATCCGACGGCAAGTGGGTAATCCGCCTCTACCATCAGTCCTATTAGCCAACGTGCAATCATTGGATAATAAACTGAATGAGCTCTGATCAAGACTATCCAACCAATGGGACATAAAAATTATAATATCTTATGTTTCACCGAGTCGTGGCTGAACGACGACATGGATAACATACAGCTGGCTGGGTTTTCCGTACATCGGCAAGATAGAACAGCTGTAAGACAAGGGGTGGCGGTCTGTGTCTATTTGTCAATAACAGCTGGTGCAAGAAATCGAATATTAAGGAAGCCTCAAGGTTTTGCTCACCTGATGTAGATTATCTCATGATAAGCTGTAGACCACACTATTTACCAAGAGAGTTTTCATCTATATGTTTCCGTAGCTGTCTATTTACCACAACAAACCAATGCTGACACTAAGACCACACTCAAAGAGTTGTATGAGGCCAAAAGCAAAGAAGAAAATGCTCATCCAGAGGCGGCGCTCCAAGTGACCGAGGTCTTTAATGCAGGGAAGCTAAAATCCATTTTTCCTCATTTCTACCAGCATGTTACATGTGCAACCAGAGGGAATATATCTCTAGACCACCTTTATTCCACACACAGAGATGCATACAAAGCTCTCCCTCGCCCTCCATTTGGCAAATTTGACCGTAACTCTATCCTCCTCATTCCTGGTTAGAAGCAAAACTAAAGCAAGGAGTACAAGTGACTCGCTCAATACGGAAGTGGTCAGATGACGCAGATGCTAAGCTACAGGACTGCCGATGACACAACAGGCCTGATCACCGACAACAATGAGACAGCCTATAGGGAGCAGGTCAGAGAGCTGGCAGTGTGGTGCAAGGATAACAAACACTCCCGCAACGTGATCAAGACAAAGGAGATGATCATGGACTACAGGAAAAGGAGGGCTGAGCCCCATTTTCATCGTCCGGGCTGAAGTAGAGCTGGTTGAGAGCTTCATGTTCCTTGGTGTCCACATCACCAACAAACTATCATGGTCCAAACACACCAAGACAGTCGTGAATAGGGTACGAAATAGCCTATTCCCCCTCAGGAAAGTGACAAGATTTGTCATGAGTCCTCAGATCTTCAAAATGTTCTATAGCTGCACCATTGAGAGGATCCTGACTGGTTGCATCACCACCTGGTATGGCAACTGCTTGGCCTCTTGACCTTAGGGCACTAATAGAGGGTAGTGCGTACAGCCTAGTACATCCCGGGGGCCAAGCTTCCTGCCATCCAGGACCTCTATACCAGGCTGTGTTTATAAATTGCCAAAGATTCCAGCCACCCTAGTCATAGACTGTTCTCTCTGCTACCGCACGGCAAAAGGTACCGGAGCACCAAGTCAAGGTCCAAAAGGCTTCTTAACAGCTTCTACCCAAAGCCATAAGACTCCTGAACAGCTAATCAAATGGCTACTCAGACTATTTGCATCGACCCCCCCTTTTACACCGCTGCTACTCTCTGTTTACTATCTGTGTATAGTGACTTTACCTCTAACTACACGTACATATTACCTCAATTACCTCGTACCTATGCACATCGACTCGGTATTGGTACCTTGTGTAAATAGCCAACTTATAATTTCTCATTGTGTATTTATTCCTCATAATTTGTCTCTCTGCATTGTTGGAATGTAAGCATTAATTAAGTAAGCATTTGCACCTGTTGTTTAAGAAGCATGTGATAAATACAATGTGATTTGATTTTCTAGGGCGGCAGTTTTCCAATATGGCCGCCAACCAGCTCCATGGCTGTATTTCCATAGATAATTGCTCTGTAATGCACACTGATGGCTTAAAATGTGGTGTGGAGAAATGCGGTGTGGAGAACACAATCAAATTGCCAAAATATGCACACAATTATTTTTGCCATTCAGCTCCATGGGGCTAAATTAGAGCAGCTTCACCTGTCTGAATAACATTGACGATTGTCATTTGTCATTCTGCTTATACACTCACAATCCCTAATGCACTTAAAAAAAACAGTTGAACATTATATTTATCCATTCATTCATAATCCATGAATGATAAGAGGTCTGTTTCGATAGGGATCTGCAGTGCGTCATAAAGACAGGTTTATTGTGGGCCTGCAGTATGAAAAGAGGTTGGGACATCCACTGATGTCATCTCAACACGACTGATAAAAGGAATATTAAAGGGAAGTTGGTCAAACATTGACTTTATTCTCTTTGGCATTGTCAAGATGTATTCTTCCACCTTGGACATGGTTGGTGTATGCAGGAATATGTCTGGTGTGAGTAGAGATATGAATGGACAAAGTACTTTAGATTAGATATATTCCTGAGTTTGTTATCTTTGTTGTAATGTGATCTGATGGGTTTGGTCTTGAGAACACTTCAGACCTTGGTCTTGGTCTTTGTCTCAATATACTGGTTCTTGTTCTCAGTCTGGGTCTGCAGGGGTTGTGACTTGGCCTGGTTCTAGAGTTTTGAGGCCCCTTCTCTTGACTTTGTATCTCATATATGCATAGCCACTAACCATATCTACATGGACATACTACCTCAATCAGCCTGACTAACCGGTGTCAGTATGTAGCCTCGCTTCTTTTATAGCCCCGCTACTGTATATAATAGTATTTTTACTGTTGTTATATTTCTTTACTTACCTATTGTTCACCTAATACATTTTTTTGCACTATTGTTTAGAGCCTGTAAGTAAACATTTCACTGTTGTATTCGGCGCACGTGACAAATAAACTTTGATTTGATTTGACATGATGCCATGTAGATACAAAAAACCTAGATAACATGGTTTTGGAATGTGGTTTAAAATTATTGCTGTCTTTCACATTATCTCAGATTTTGTATTAACTTTTATTTTTTAGGGTAGCCCAATTGAGACCAGAGTGTCATTCCCAATAGTGCCCTGAGTACAAACATTTTCACACAAGCAGGAAGATAAATGTACATTACAAATAAAACAAGAAGAATAAAAAATAACCACTAACCACTAGGCACAACCTCAACACCACAATTTCAACAAATAAACCAGATGAAAGCACCCAAAGCTGTCCTAAACTAGTTCCCACTGTCCCCCATACTGTAATAGGCAGATAGCAGTCAGCTAGCACAAAGCTATTGAGTCCCTGTACTTCTCTTCCTCTGCCAAGACGCCTTGATTTCCCATGCACAGAACGACTGATTTCCCTATTTGAACTGAAGAGGTTTTTCTGATGCCAGAAGGATGTGTGTATGCGCTCGTGCGCTCGTGCGTGCAACCTTTACTGTGACCATAAAATGTGCATTAGCTCCCCTGCACTAACACCTAGACTTAAGCTCAGCAGACTAACCCAGTCTTTGGGTAATGTGTGTGTTCTAGACAGTATGCCAGCGGAGCCGGGCCTGTCCCAGGCAGATGTAGTGAACGGTAACTGTGCTATCTGTGGAGACAAAGCTACAGGGAAACACTATGGAGCCTCCAGCTGTGACGGATGTAAAGGGTTCTTCAGACGTTCCATACGCAAGAACCACATCTACTCCTGCAGGTAGGTGTGTGTGTGTGTGTGTGTGTGTTCAGCCTACAGCTGCATTCACCAGAGCCTATGTCTATGATAACAACAGACATAATATGAGATGTTAACGTCACAGTAATCCTTACGCTGCTGCAAGTAGAGAAGTCACTAGTTGGTAATGCTGGAATGTACAGAACTACAAGGAAGGCCCATAGTGTTCAGATATTGACAGGGATCCTGTATGTGTATCTGTCTGTGCGTCTCCAGGTTTAACCGCCAGTGTGTGGTCGACAAGGACAAGAGGAACCAGTGTCGGTTCTGCAGGCTCCACCAGTGTTTCAGAGCTGGCATGAAGAAAGAAGGTTGGCCACATCAAACCAGTACTACTGAATATCAATACAGACTTTTGTTCCAGCCCAGCACTAACTCTGTACTTGCAAATTCAACATATTACAAGAGGAAAAGTGAAGCAGTCAGTGTGAGGAGGGAATCAGGGCTGGGAGGCTGAAACTATGGATGTTGGGTGGCTGGGAGGCTGAAACTATGGATGCTGGGTGGCTGAAACTATGGATACTGGGTGGTTGGGAGGCTGAAACTATGGATGCTGGGTGGCGGACACTATGGATGCTGGGTGGTTGGGAGGCTGAAACTATGGATGCTGGGTGGCTGACACTATGGATGCTGGGTGGTTGAGAGGCTGAAACTATGTATGCTGGGTGGCTGACACTATGGATACTGGGTGGTTGGGAGGCTGAAACTATGGATGCTGGGTGGCTGACACTATGGATGCTGGGTGGTTGGGAAGCTGAAACTATGGATGCTGGGTGGTTGGGAGGCTGAAACTATGGATGCTGGGTGGCTGGGAGGCTGAAACTATGGATGCTGGGTGGTTGGGAGACTGAGACTATGGATGCTGGGTGGCTGGGAGGCTGACACTGTGGATGCTGGGTGGCTGGGAGGCTGACACTATGGATGCTGGGTGGTTGGGAGGTTGAATCTAAAGATACTGGGTGACTGGGTGGCTGAAACGATAGATACTGGGAGGCTGAAACTATGTATACTAGGTGGCTGGGAGGCTGAAACTACAGTGGTTCCTCCTTTAAAAGTTGCAAGCTTACACCGCGGGACTTAGAGGTATCCAGCGTCACGGCTTCATTGTTCCAGGTCACCGCAAGGGGGAGTTAGAGGGTCCCAAGGATTTCATATGACCAATCATATCGAGTGGTTCCAATGACAAATTTGACGTGAGCCAGCGACTGGGTGACTTTCTTCAGCGAAGATGGCTGACAAAACATTATGGTGGAAGCAAATGTAAGTAATTATAATGTCATAATTGAGAGGAATATGTAAGTTAATGTAGAGACAAACGATTGTGCATATTTTTTTTCATTAAGTTAATTTCCGAAAATCGCTATTTTAGCAAGTTAGCTGACTAGCTAACATTAGCCAGCCTGCTAGCTAGTGTTATGACATGAGTATGAAATTGTAATTTGTGTTGTTTAATGTTTTAGGGACTCCTGAGAAAACCAGCAAACCAGGCTGTCGTCTTGTGAAACAGTGGATGTAAAGAATCTAGCTAGCTAAAGCATTTACTGCAAATTGAATGTACAATTGTGTAAGCTTGCCTTGCTGATATTTGCCATGCAATGCATCTGAAGTAACTTAGCTAACTAACTATTTATTTTCTTATTGTGTAGTGGAGGATTACAATAACTGTATGCCTATGGATGTGTAGCTAGCTACAGTATGTAGCCGATCTGTGTATGGACCCGAAAACGTTTGGTATGAATATTAGTTCAGAACATATGAACCTCAGCAATCATAGTTGATGTATCGACTTCAAGTCTGATTGACATTAATGAAGCCTATGGATTGAGTAGAATATAATAACTTTATTGTGTCAATGATTCAAGTCCTATATACATGTACTGTAGTTATTACCATGCATGAGATCCCCACATTGTAGCCTGTACATTGACTATATTCACTGATCATGTACTCTTCCTTGGCAAATAAAGGTGCGGTTCAGGTATGAATCTCTGTGAGACATTCTTTTTTCAGTCATATCCAGTACCAGGTGAATCAAACTCCATTCTTTGAATGATGCTGTGTCTGCATGTACAGTATGTATTACAATTATACACTTCAACAGGGTTTACCACTCCTTCTCCTTGGACATCAATGATTACACATTGTAAATATGCAAAAGACTAGAAACATGGTTTAAGTAAAGGCTGATTTGTAATTCATATATACAGATAAAAACAGTACACTACATGTCCTATACATATCTAACTCCCTTCATCTGCATCAATCTCAGGACACAGGATAGTATTTCAATGCGATACTTCATTTCAACCAGTGGAGAATGTGAAACGCTTTATTGAAAGAACTTCATTATCCAGGTGTTATAAATACATAATGCATTATAAATATTATAATTGTAATATTATATTATAAATGCAAGTTCAATCTGTACTTCAATGACCATATGGTGTGCATTATAAACACAAGAGGAAGAAAGAGGAGGTGGGGAGAGGGTGGTGTAGAAGGAAAGGAAAGGAAAGAAGGAAAACAGAGGAGTTGGGGAGAGGGTGGTGTAGAAGACAGGAAAGGAAAGAAGGAAAACAGAGGAGGTGGGGAGAGGGTGGTGTAGAGGGAAAGGAAAGGAAAGAAGGAAAACAGAGGAGGTGGGGAGAGGGTGGTGTAGAAGACAGGAAAGGAAAGAAGGAAAACAGAGGAGGTGGGGAGAGGGTGGTGTAGAAGACAGGAAAGGAAAGAAGGAAAACAGAGGAGCAGGGAAGACAGCATACGATTAATGAATCACAGTGCTACCCTAATATTCTCTCAGTTCATCACAATTACATAATAGTGTCTCTAGTGGTGTCTCCTAACCAGCCCGGGGCTCCCAGTTGGCCCGCAGGTTATCTTAGTAGCGGGTGAGGTGGCGATGACGGGACTGGGGGTTGGCATCCTCTCTCACATCAAAACATACCTGCAGACAAGAGACAGATGGATAGAGAGAGGGCATGATGAAGCTTTTTATATTTTTTATTCTAACACAGTCAGTAATCATAATCATCAGGAGGTGAAATGCAACACTGACCTTAGATCATTAACGCTGGGACTACTACATCTCTATCTGTGTGTCAATGTAAAGCATCTCTTTAGACCTAATCTCTGTGGTCCTGTGGTCTTCCTCCATGAAGAATGAACACTGAGTTGGGTCAGAGTTTATAGAAATGCAAGTTGTGTGTGTCTCTGTGAGTGGGTACTGACTGTATGTGACGCAGACACCTATCTGAGTGTACCTGAAGCATTTAAACATAGAGGGCGTTGTGTCTCACCACTTGGTTATTGCAAGGCCAACCCCCAGGAAAATCATGACTTGGCAGCAACAGGGGCTTGATAGTTCAGTGAAAATGGCTGAGTGTTTATGTGGTGTAAATCTGAAAATTAGCAGCTGACATCTTAAGGGTTTTTTAATGAATGAATGTGAGACAAGTTCCATGTACAACAAGACAGGCGGAGAGGAATAGAGAAAAAGAACACTGAACAGTTTACTTCTGGTTATGGACACTTTTGCCAGTAATAAATCTTCCACGGCCTGTTCCTGAGACAGTGAACATCTGGCAATATCTAAAGTTTTGACCCCTTGATCAGCTCGCACTCGGAAAGTAAAGAAAATAGCTTATTTTTTGTATCTATGAAAACAATAACTGAGATATGACAGTTCGATCTAAAGCAGCAGATGTCATTTTCAGGATACGTGGAAATTAAAGTGAAATGTTTAACCTATTAACAGAATCAATGGCTGACAAATAAAATAATATGCCACAGAATGCTGCAGCAGCCTACAAGGTGTGCTGCAGTATAACGCAACTTTTAAAGGAGGAACCACTGTAAGGATGCTGGGTGGCTGGGATGCTGAAACTATGAATGCCGCGTGGATGGGAGTTTGAAACGATGGCTTCTGGGTGGCTGGGAGGCTGAAACTATGGATCCTGGGTGGTTGGGAGGCTGAAACTATGGATCCTGGGTGGTTGGGAGGCTGAAACTATGGATGATGGGTGGCTGGGAGGTATAAACTATGGATGATGGGTGGTTGGGAGGTATAAACTATGGATGATGGGTGGCTGGGAGGTATAAACTATGGATGATGGGTGGCTGGGAGGTATAAACTATGGATACTGGGTGGCTGGGAGGTATAAACTATGGATACTGGGTGGCTGGGAGGAATAAACTATGGATGATGGGTGGCTGGGAGGCTGAAACTATGGATGATGGGTGGCTGGGAGGTATAAACTATGGATGATGGGTGGCTGGGAGGTATAAACTATGGATGATGGGTGGCTGGGAGGTATAAACTATGGATACTGGGTGGCTGGGAGGTATAAACTTTGGATACTGGGTGGCTGGGATGTTGAACCTATGGATGCTGGGTGGCTGGGAGGTATAAACTATGGATACTGGGTGGCTGGGAGGTATAAACTATGGATGCTGGGTGGCTGAGAGGTATAAACTATGGATGATGGGTGGCTGGGATGTTGAACCTATGGATGCTGGGTGGCTGGGAGGTATAAACTATGGATGCTGGGTGGCTGAAACTATGGATGCTGGGTGGCTGGGAGGTATAAACTATGGATACTGGGTGGCTGGGAGGTATAAACTATGGATGATGGGTGGCTGGGAGGTATAAACTATGGATACTGGGTGGTTGGGAGGTATAAATTATCAATGAACCTACCAGGTACCCCCCCAAAGCCTTAAACACGGGCACCCTCATAGATATCATCCTAACCAACTTCCCCTCTAAATACACCTCTGCTGTCTTCAACCAAGATCTCAGCGATCACTGCCTCATTGCCTGCATCCGTAATGGGTCAGCGGTCAAACGACCTCCACTCATCACTGTAAAACGCTCCCTGAAACACTTCAGCGAGCAGGCCTTTCTAATCGACCTGGCCGGGGTGTCCTGGAAGGATATTGATCTCATCCCGTCAGTAGAGGATGCCTGGATATTTTTTTTAAATGCCTTCCTAACAATCTTAAATAAACATGCCCCATTCAAGAAAATTAGAACCAGGAACAGATATAGCCCTTGGTTCTCCCCAGACCTGACTGCCCTTAACCAACACAAAAACATCCTATGGCGTTCTGCATTAGCATCGAACAGCCCCGTGATATGCAGCTGTTCAGGGAAGCTAGAAACCGTTATACACAGGCAGTTAGAAAAGCCAAGGCTAGCTTTTTCAAGCAGAAATTTGCTTCCTGCAACACTAACTCTAAAAAGTTCTGGGACACTGTAAAGTCCATGGAGAATAAGAACACCTCCTCCCAGCTGCCCACTGCACTGAAGATAGGAAACACTGTCACCACTGATAAATCCACCATAATTGAGAATTTCAATAAGCATTTTTCTACGGCTGGCCATGCTTTCCACCTGGCAACTCCTACCCCGGTCAACAGCACTGCACCCCCAACAGCAACTCGCCCAAGCCTTCCCCATTTCTCCTTCTCCCAAATCCATTCAGCTGAAGTTCTGAAAGAGCTGAAAAATCTGGACCCCTACAAATCAGCCGTGCTAGACAATCTGGACCCTTTCTTTCTAAAATTATCTGCCGAAATTGTTGCCACCCCTATTACTAGCCTGTTCAACCTCTCTTTCGTGTCATCTGAGATTCCCAAAGATTGGAAAGCAGCTGCGGTCATCCCCCTCTTCAAAGGGGGACACACTCTTGACCCAAACTGCTACAGACCTATATCTATCCTACCATGCCTTTCTAAGGTCTTCGAAAGCCAAGTCAACAAACAGATTACCAACCATTTCGAATCTCACCATACCTTCTCTGCTATGCAATCTGGTTTCAGAGCTGGTCATGGGTGCACCTCAGCCACGCTCAAGGTCCTAAACGATATCTTAACCGCCATCGATAAGAAACATTACTGTGCAGCCGTATTCATTGATCTGGCCAAGGCTTTCGACTCTGTCAACCACCACATCCTCATCGGCAGACTCGACAGCCTTGGTTTCTCAAATGATTGCCTCGCCTGGTTCACCAACTACTTCTCTGATAGAGTTCAGTGTGTCAAATCGGAGGGTCTGCTGTCCGGACCTCTGGCAGTCTCTATGGGGTGCCACAGGGTTCAATTCTTGGACCGACTCTCTTCTCTGTATACATCAATGAGGTCGCTCTTGCTGCTGGTGAGTCTCTGATCCACCTCTACGCAGACGACACCATTCTGTATACTTCCGGCCCTTCTTTGGACACTGTGTTAACAACCCTCCAGGCAAGCTTCAATGCCATACAACTCTCCTTCCGTGGCCTCCAATTGCTCTTAAATACAAGTAAAACTAAATGCATGCTCTTCAACCGATCGCTACCTGCACCTACCCGCCTGTCCAACATCACTACTCTGGACGGCTCTGACTTAGAATACGTGGACAACTACAAATACTTAGGTGTCTGGTTAGACTGTAAACTCTCCTTCCAGACCCATATCAAACATCTCCAATCCAAAGTTAAATCTAGAATTGGCTTCCTATTTCGCAACAAAGCATCCTTCACTCATGCTGCCAAACATACCCTTGTAAAATTGACCATCCTACCAATCCTCGACTTTGGCGATGTCATTTACAAAATAGCCTCCAATACCCTACTCAACAAACTGGATGCATTCTATCACAGTGCAATCCGTTTTGTCACCAAAGCCCCATATACTACCCACCATTGCGACCTGTACGCTCTCGTTGGCTGGCCCTCGCTTCATACTCGTCGCCAAACCCACTGGCTCCATGTCATCTACAAGACCCTGCTAGGTAAAGTCCCCCCTTATCTCAGCTCGCTGGTCACCATAGCATCTCCCACCTGTAGCACACGCTCCAGCAGGTATATCTCTCTAGTCACCCCCAAAACCAATTCTTTCTTTGGCCGCCTCTCCTTCCAGTTCTCTGCTGCCAATGACTGGAACAAACTACAAAAATCTCTTAAATTGGAAACACTTATCTCCCTCACTAGCTTTAAGCACCAACTGTCAGAGCATCTTACAGATTACTGCACCTGTACATAGCCCACCTATAATTTAGCCCAAACAACTACCTCTTTCCCAACTGTATTTAATTTATTTATTTATTTTGCTCCTTTGCACCCCATTATTTTTATTTCTACTTTGCACATTCTTCCATTGCAAAACTACCATTCCAGTGTTTTACTTGCTATATTGTATTTACTTTGCCACCATGGCCTTTTTTGCCTTTACCTCCCTTCTCACCTAATTTGCTCACATTGTATATAGACTTGTTTTTTTTACTGTATTATTGACTGTATGTTTGTTTTACTCCACGTGTAACTCTGTGTCGTTGTATGTGTCGAACTGCTTTGCTTTATCTTGGCCAGGTCGCAATTGTAAATGAGAACTTGTTCTCAACTTGCTTACCTGGTTAAATAAAGGTGAAATAAAAAAATAAAAAAAATAAACTATGGATGCTGGGTGGCTGGGAGGTATAAACTATGGATGCTGGGTGGTTGGGAGGTATAAACTATGGATGCTGGGTGGCTGGGAGGTATAAACTATGGATGATGGGAGGCTAGGAGGCTAAAACGATGGATACTGGGAGGCTGAAAATATGGATACTGGCTGCTGAGAGGCTGGAACTATGGATGCTGGGTTGCTGGGAGGCAGAAACTATGCATACTGGGCTGTTGGGAGGCAGAAACTATGGATATTGGGTGGATTGGAGGCTGAAACTTTGAATGCTGGTGGCTGGGAGGCTGAAACTATGGATGCTGGGTAGCTGAGAGGCTGAAACTTTGGATACTGGGTGGATGGTAGGCTGAAACTTAGAATGCCGGGTGACTGGAAGGCTGAAAATATGGATTCTGGGTGGCTGAAACTATGGATGTTGGGTGGCTGGGAGGCTGACACTATGGATACTGGGTGGCCTGGGAGGTTGAAACTATGGATACTGGGGTGGCCTGGGAGGTTGACACTATGGATACTGGGTGGCCTGGGAGGTTGAAACTATGGATGTTGGGTGGCTGGGAAGCTAAAACAATGGATCCCTGGAGGCTGAAACTATGTATTCTGGGTGGGTGGGATGTTGAAACTAGGGATGCTGGGTGGCTGGGAGGTTGAGACTATGTATACTGTGTAGCTGGGATACTGGGAGGCTGAAAATATGTATACCGGGTGGCTTGGAACCTGAAACTACGGACGCTGGGTGGCTTAAACTATGGAATGCTTTGTGGCTAAAACTATGGAATCTGGGTGGTTGGGAGGCTGAAACTATGGACAATGGGTTACTGGGATGCTGAACTATGGATACTGGGTGGCTGGGTGACTGAAACTGTGAATGTCGGGTGACTGGAAGGCTTAAACTATGGATATTGGGTGGATTGGAGGCTGAAACTTTGAATGCTGGTGGCTGGGAGGCTGAAACTATGGATGCTGGGTAGCTGAGAGGCTGAAACTTTGGATACTGGGTGGATGGTAGGCTGAAACTTAGAATGCCGGGTGACTGGAAGGCTGAAAATATGGATTCTGGGTGGCTGAAACTATGGATGTTGGGTGGCAGGGAGACTTAAACTATGGATGCTGGGTGGCTGAAAATATGGATTCTGGGTGGCATGGAGCTGAAACTTTGGATACAAGGTGGTTGGGAGGCTGAAACGCTGGATACTGGGAGGCTGAAACTATGAATGCCGGGATGCTGGAAGGTTGAAACTGTGGATGCTTGGTGACTGGGAAGCTTACATTTTGGATACTGGGTGGATTTGATGCTGAAACTCTGAATGCTCCGTGACTGGGAGGCTGAAGCTATGGATACTGGGAGAGTGGGAGGCTGAAACTATGGATACTTTGTGTCTGGGAGGTTGAAGTTATGGCTGCTGGGTGGCTGGGAGGCTGACACTATGGATATTGGGTAGCTGGGAGGTTGATATGAAGGAAACTGGGTGGCTGGGAGGCTACTGGGTGGTGGATGTTGAAACTATGGATGCTTTGGTGGCTGGTAAACTGAAACGATGGATATTGGGTGGCTGGAAGGCTGAAACGATGGATGCTTGGTGACTGGGAGGCTGAAACTATGGATGCTGGGTGGCTGGGAGGCTGACACTATGGATATTGGGTGGCTGGGAGGCTGACACTATGGATATTGGGTGGATGGGAGGCTGAAACGATGGATGCTTGGTGACTGGGAGGCTGAAACTATGGATACTGGGTGGATTGGTGGCTGAAACTGTGAATGCCGGGTGACTGGAAGGCTTAAACTATGGATATTGGGTGGATTGGAGGCTGAAACTTTGAATGCTGGTGGCTGGGAGGCTGAAACTATGGATGCTGGGTAGCTGAGAGGCTGAAACTTTGGATACTGGGTGGATGGTAGGCTGAAACTTAGAATGCCGGGTGACTGGAAGGCTGAAAATATGGATTCTGGGTGGCTGAAACTATGGATGTTGGGTGGCTGGGAGGCTGACACTATGGATACTGGGTGGCCTGGGAGGTTGAAACTATGGATACTGGGTTGGCCTGGGAGGTTGACACTATGGATACTGGGTGGCCTGGGAGGTTGAAACTATGGATGTTGGGTGGCTGGGAGGCTGACACTATGGATACTGGTTGGCCTGGGAGATTGAAACTATGGATGCTGGGTGGCTTGGATGCTGAAATGATGGAAACTGATAGGCTGAAACCATGTTTACTGGGTGGCAGGGAGGCTTAAACTATGGATGCTGGGTGGCTGAAAATATGGATTCTGGGTGGCATGGAGCTGAAACTTTGGATACAAGGTGGTTGGGAGGCTGAAACGCTGGATACTGGGAGGCTGAATCTTTGGATACAGGGTGGCTGGGAGGCTGAAACTATGGATGCTGGCTGGCTGAAACTATGAATGCCGGGATGCTGGAAGGTTGAAACTGTGGATGCTTGGTGACTGGGAAGCTTACATTTTGGATACTGGGTGGATTTGATGCTGAAACTCTGAATGCTCCGTGACTGGGAGGCTGAAGCTATGGATACTGGGAGAGTGGGAGGCTGAAACTATGGATACTTTGTGTCTGGGAGGTTGAAGTTATGGCTGCTGGGTGGCTGGGAGGCTGACACTATGGATATTGGGTAGCTGGGAGGTTGATATGAAGGAAACTGGGTGGCTGGGAGGCTACTGGATGTTGAAACGATGGATATTGGGTGGCTGGAAGGCTGAAACGATGGATGCTTGGTGACTGGGAGGCTGAAACGATGGATGCTTGGTGACTGGGAGGCTGAAACTATGGATATTGGGTGGATGGGAGGCTGAAACGATGGATGCTTGGTGACTGGGAGGTTGAAACTATGGATGCTGCTTGGTTGGGAGTCTTATTAAACCTACTCTTGGAGGCTCAGTGGCTGAAATTATAGATACTGTGTGGCTGGGAGATTGAAACTAACTCTAGGAGGCTGTGAGGCTGAAAGTAACTCTGGGTGGCTAGGAGGCTGTGAGGCTGAAAGTAACTCTGGGTGGCTAGGAGGCTGTGAGGCTGAAAGTAACTCTGGGTGGCTAGGAGGCTGTGAGGTTGAAAGTAACTCTGGGTGGCTAGGAGGCTGTGAGGCTGAAAGTAACTCTCGGTGGCTAGGAAGCTGTGAGGCTGAAAGTAACTCTGGGTGGCTAGGAGGCTGTGAGGCTGAAAGTAACTCTGGGTGGCTAGGAGGCTGTGAGGCTGAAAGTAACTCTGGGTGGCTAGGAGGCTGTGAGGCTGAAAGTAACTCTGGGTGGCTAGGAGGCTGTGAGGCTGAAAGTAACTCCGGGTGGCTAGGAGGCTGTGAGGCTGAACGTAACTCCAGGTGGCTAGGAGGCTGTGAGGCTGAAAGTAACTCCAGGTGGCTAGGAGGCTGTGAGGTTGAAAGTAACTCCAGGTGGCTAGGAGGCTGTGAGGCTGAAAGTAACTCTGGGTGGCTAGGAGGCTGTGAGGCTGAAAGTAACTCCAGGTGGCTAGGAGGCTGTGAGGCTGAAAGTAACTCCGGGTGGCTAGGAGGCTGAAATGATGGATGCTGGGTGGCTGGGAGGCTGAAGCTAGCCCTGGGACTCTGGGAGTCTGAAACGAACTATGTTATTAACCAGAAGTAATTATTCAGAGAACGCTGTGTTTATGAGGTGTATCAGAGAACGATTTTGTGTGTGTGTGTGTGTGTGTGTGTGTTTATGGGCCCTATAACCTTGGCATAGGGTTTAATGACATGTTGTTCAAGGCTGCTATTGGTTAACGTTTGACTTCACCTCTCTACACAGCTCTTTTTCTAGGATGGTATCAGCAAATTCAGGGGGGACTTGAATCTATCCAGATCCATGCGGTTGTTAGTCTTACACCCTAGCTGTGGGAAATGTTAACACGGTAATATCATAGTGATATATCTCATCTCTGTGTGTGTGTGTGTGTGTGTGTGTGTGTGTGTGTGTGTGTGTGTGTGTGTGTGTGTGTGTGTGTGTGTGTGTGTGTGTGTGTGTGTGTGTGTGTGTGTGTATTTCAGCGGTTCAGAATGAAAGAGATCGTATCAGCTCCAGAAGAAGCATTCAGGACAATCAGGATCTCCTACCTATCACTGTTCTTGCCCAGGCGGAGTCCCTGTCTCAACATGTAACACACACATACACACGCACACACACACACACACACAGAGGACAAATACAATTGCTCTAAGCAATCATGTAGAAGGTGGTTAAAATCATCATGAGAGTCTCCATTCATCTGTATGACAGCTTCCTTCTCTCTCTAGATCAATGTATCCAGTCCCAGGGGTGCAGTAGATGTGTCAGAACAGAAGTCAGCTGGTGTGGGGGATGTCTGTGACTCCATGAGACAACAGCTGCTTGTGTTGGTGGAATGGGCCAAGTACATTCCTGCGTTCGGAGAGCTGTCCCTGGACGACCAGGTACACAACCTGACTAGGCTAGGAAAACTACCAAGAAGTGACTGACCAGGTACACAATCTGACTAGGCTAGGACAACTACCAAGAAGTGACTGACCAGGTACACAATCTGGCTAGGCTAGGACAACTACATGACTACCAAGAAGTGACTGACCAGGTACACAACCTGACTAGGCTAGGACGACTACATGACCAGGTACACAACCTGACTAGGCTAGGACAACTACATTTTTAAATTTATTTTACTAGGCAAGTCAGTTAAGAACAAATTCTTATTTTCAATGACGGCCTAGGAACAGTGAACTGCCTGTTCAGGGGCAGAACGACAGCTCGGGGATTCGAACTTGCAACCTTTCGGTTACTAGTCCAACGCTCTAACCACTAGGCTACCCTGCCGCCCAACTGACCAGGTACACAACCTGACTAGGCCAGGACAACTACATGACTACCAAGAAGTGACTGGCACTGGACTGAAACAAAACAGTGGTTGTCAAAGTTTTGCCACGACTCAACTAAAGCCTTTTGAATGTGCCTGTGACCTTCCAGAAACACACAGTAATGTTTCTGGCTTCAGTCCGTAACTAATGGTTTAGAGTCAAATGAGGCTGAGATGTTTGTAGCCGGTGTTTGGTTACTCATGTCCTTGTTTCTCATGCTGTGTGTGTGTTTTGTTTCGTGTGTGTGTGTGTGTGTGTGTTTGTCCAGGTGAGTCTGCTCAGAGCTCATGCAGGGGAACACCTTCTACTTGGGGTCGCCAAGAGGTCAATGCCTTATAAGGACTTCCTGCTTCTTGGTAAGAACTGACCAATCACCTCTCCTTTATGCCTCAGTAACACCCAGTCAAAACCTGCCATACTGCTTTGCCAAGCTTGTTTTGAGTCTAACAGGTCGTTGCCCTGCAAGACTGTTATATACCCTGATAATCATTGACCAAGGCTTTATCTATGGAGGCCTCTGACTTAAACACTTCTTATCAGAGATGAAAATACATAGAAGACATGGATTGCCCCTACAGATGATTTGTAGATGGTAAAACTATCCAGATAACGAGTTAGTAAGTGGTGGTACATACACACAACGCAGGTACTAACACACACACATTGTACAAATTAATAACAGACTAAATGTACTGCACTGACACAAATGTTTTAGCATGCTTATAGAGAAGGGCACTCAAAATGTACTGCACTGACACAAATGACCGATGATTGGTTGAAAGAAAATGATAATAAGAAGATTGTGGGAGCTATACTTATAATTTTGAGTGCAGTCTTTGATATCATTGACCATAACTGGTCCTGAACATCTCTAAAAGAGCATTGTATTTGGTACAAATTATTCCATAAGCCCTAGACCACAGCTGAATCTGGTAATGAATGGTGTGGCTGTTGAACAAGTTGAGGGGACTAAATGACTTGGTGTTACCTGAGATTGTAAACTGTCATGGTCAAAACATATGGATTCAATGGTTCTAAAGATGGGGAGAGGTCTGTCTGTAATAAAGGGAGAGGTCTGTCCGTAATAAAGGGAGAGGTCTGTCTGTAATAGAGGGAGAGGTCTGTCTGTAATAAAGGGAGGAGTCTGTCTGTAATAAAGGGAGATGTATGTCTGTAATAAAGGGAGAGGTCTGTCTGTAATAAAGGGAGAGGTCTGTCTGTAATAAAGGGAGAGGTCTGTCTGTAATAAAGGGAGAGGTCTGTCTGTAATAAAGGGAGAGGTATGTCTGTAATAAAGGGAGAGGTCTGTCTGTAATAAAGGGAGAGGTCTGTCTGTAATAGAGGGAGAGGTCTGTCTGTAATAGAGGGAGAGGTCTGTCTGTAATAAAGGGAGAGGTCTGTCTGTAATAAAGGGAGAGGTCTGTCTGTAATAAAGGGAGAGGTCTCTGTAATAAAGGGAGAGGTCTGTCTGTAATAAAGGGAGAGGTTTGTCTGTAATAAAGGGAGAGGTCTGTCTCTAATAAAGGGAGAGGTCTGTCTGTAATAAAGGGAGAGGTCTGTCTGTAATAGAGGGAGAGGTCTGTCTGTAATAAAGGGAGAGATCTGTCTGTAATAAAGGGAGAGGTCTGTCTGTAATAAAGGGAGAGGTCTGTCTGTAATAAAGGGAGAGGTCTGTCTGTAATAAAGGGAGAGGTCTGTCTCTAATAAAGGGAGAGATCTGTCTGTAATAAAGGGAGAGGTCTGTCCGTAATAAAGGGAGAGGTCTGTCTGTAATAAAGGGAGAGGTCTGTCTGTAATAAAGGGAGAGGTCTGTCTGTAATAAAGGGAGAGGTCTGTCTGTAATAAAGGGAGAGGTCTGTCTGTAATAAAGGGTCTGTCTGTAGGGAGGTCTGTCTGTAATAAAGGGAGAGGTCTGTCTGTATGTCTCTAATAAAGGGAGAGGTCTGTCTGTAATAAAGGGAGAGGTCTGTCTGTAATAAAGGGAGAGGTCTGTCTGTAATAAAGGGAGAGGTCTGTCTGTAATAAAGGGAATAGAGGTCTGTCTGTAATAAAGGGAGGGTCTGTAGAGGTCTGTCTGTAAATAAAGGGAAAGGGAGAGGTCTGTCTGTAATAAAGGGAGAGGTGTCTGTCTGTAATAAAGTGAGAGGTCTGTCTGTAATAAAGTGAGAGGTCTGTCTGTAATAAAGGGAGAGGTCTGTCTGTAATAAAGGGAGAGGTCTGTCTGTAATAATGGGAGAGGTCTGTCTGTAATAAAGGGAGAGGTCTGTCTGTAATAAAGGGAGAGTTCTGTCTGTAATAAAGGGAGAGGTCTGTCTGTAATAGAGGGAGAGGTCTGTCTGTAATAGAGGGAGAGGTCTGTCTGTAATGAAGGGAGAGGTCTGTCTCTAATAAAGGGAGAGGTCTGTCTGTAATAAAGGGAGAGGTAAAGGGAGAGGTCTGTCTGTAATAAAGGGAGAGGTCTGTCTGTAATAGAGGGAGAGGTTTAATCTGTAATAAAGGGAGAGTCTGTCTGTAATAAAGATCTGTCTGTAATAAAGGAGAGGGTCTGTCTGTAATAAAGGGAGGGAGAGTCTGTCTGTAATAAAGGGAGAGGTCTGTCTGTAATAAAGGGAGAGGTCTGTCTGTAATAAAGGGAGAGGTCTGTCTGTAATAAAGGGAGAGGTCTGTCTGTAATAAAGGGAGAGGTCTGTCTGTAATAAAGGGAGAGGTCTGTCTGTAATAAAGGGAGGTCTGTCTCTAGGTCTGTCTGTAATAAAAAGGGAGAGGTCTGTCTGTCTGTAATAAAGGGAGAAAGGTCTGTCTGTAATAAATAAAGGGAGAGGTCTGTCTGTAATAAAGGGAGAGGTCTGTCTGTAATAGAGGGAGAGGTCTGTCTGTAATAAAGGGAGAGGTTTGTCTGTAATAAAGGGAGAGGTCTGTCTGTAATAAAGGGAGAGGTCTATCTGTAATAAAGGGAGATGTCTGTCTGGTATGAAGGGAGAGGTCTGTCTGTAATAAAGGGAGAGGTCTGTCTGGTATAAAGGGAGAGGTCTGTCCGTAATAGAGGGAGAGGTCTGTCCATATTAAAGAGATGTTCTGCTTTTTTGACACCACACTCCACAAAACAAGTCCTGCAGGCCCTAGTTTTATATTATCTTGATTGTTGTCCAGTCATGTGGTCAAGTGCTGCAAAGAAAGACCTAGTTAAGCTGCTGCTGGTCCAGAACAGAGTGGTACATCTTACTCTTCATTGTAATCAGAGGGCTGATATAAATACTATGCTGCCAGTCTCTCTTGGCTAAGAGATGAGGAAAGACTGACTGCATCACTTCTACTTTTTATAAGAAACATACATATATTATATACGTACTGACATGTGACCTACTGGTTGTGTGTATGTACTGACATGTGACCTACTGGTTGTGTGTATGTACTGACATGTGACCTACTGGTTGTGTGTATGTACTGACATGTGACCTACTGGTCGTGTGTGTGTACTGACATGTGACCTACTGGTTGTGTGTACTGACATGTGACCTACTGGTTGTGTGTATGTACTGACATGTGACCTACTGGTTGTGTGTACTGACATGTGACCTACTGGTTGTGTGTATGTACTGACATGTGACCTACTGGTTGTGTGTATGTACTGACATGTGACCTACTGGTTGTGTGTATGTACTGACATGTGACCTACTGGTTGTGTGTATGTACTGACATGTGACCTACTGGTTGTGTGTATGTACTGACATGTGACCTACTGGTTGTGTGTATGTGACATGTGACCTACTGGTTGTGTGTATGTACTGACATGTGACCTACTGGTTGTGTGTATGTACTGACATGTGACCTACTGGTTGTGTGTATGTACTGACATGTGACCTACTGGTTGTGTGTATGTACTGACATGTGACCTACTGGTTGTGTGTATGTACTGACATGTGACCTACTGGTTGTGTGTATGTACTGACATGTGACCTACTGGTTGTGTGTATGTACTGACATGTGACCTACTGGTTGTGTGTATGTACTGACATGTGACCTACTGGTTGTGTGTATGTACTGACATGTGACCTACTGGTTGTGTGTATGTACTGACATGTGACCTACTGGTTGTGTGTATGTACTGACATGTGACCTACTGGTTGTGTGTATGTACTGACATGTGACCTACTGGTTGTGTGTATGTACTGACATGTGACCTACTGGTTGTGGCTGTGTACTGACATGTGACCTACTGGTTGATGTACTGACATGTGACCTACTGGTTGTGTGTATGTACTGACATGTGACCTACTGGTTGTGTGTATGTACTGACATGTGACCTACTGGTTGTGTGTATGTACTGACATGTGACCTACTGGTTGTGTGTACTGACATGTGACCTACTGGTTGTGTGTATGTACTGACATGTGACCTACTGGTTGTGTGTATGTACTGACATGTGACCTACTGGTTGTGTGTATGTACTGACATGTGACCTACTGGTTGTGTGTATGTACTGACATGTGACCTACTGGTTGTGTGTATGTCCTGACATGTGACCTACTGGTTGTGTGTATGTACTGACATGTGACCTACTGGTTGTGTGTATGACCTACTGGTTGTGTGTACTGACATGTGACCTACTGGTTGTGTGTATGTACTGACATGTGACCTACTGGTTGTGTGTATGTACTGACATGTGACCTACTGGTTGTGTGTATGTACTGACATGTGACCTACTGGTTGTGTGTATGTACTGACATGTGACCTACTGGTTGTGTGTATGTCCTGACATGTGACCTACTGGTTGTGTGTATGTCCTGACATGTGACCTACTGGTTGTGTGTATGTACTGACATGTGACCTACTGGTCGTGTGTATGTACTGACATGTGACCTACTGGTTGTGTGTATGTACTGACATGTGACCTACATGTGACCTACTGGTTGTGTGTATGTACTGACATGTGACCTACTGGTTGTGTGTATGTACTGACATGTGACCTACTGGTTGTGTGTATGTACTGACATGTGACCTACTGGTTGTGTGTATGTACTGACATGTGACCTACTGGTTGTGTGTATGTACTGACATGTGACCTACTGGTTGTGTGTATGTACTGACATGTGACCTACTGGTTGTGTGTGTGTACTGACATGTGACCTACTGGTTGTGTGTATGTACTGACATGTGACCTACTGGTTGTGTGTATGTACTGACATGTGACCTACTGGTTGTACTGACATGTGACCTACTGGTTGTGTGTATGTACTGACATGTGACCTACTGGTTGTGTGTATGTACTGACATGTGACCTACTGGTTGTGTGTATGTACTGACATGTGACCTACTGGTTGTGTGTATGTACTGACATGTGACCTACTGGTTGTGTGTATGTACTGACATGTGACCTACTGGTTGTGTGTATGTACTGACATGTGACCTACTGGTTGTGTGTATGTACTGACATGTGATCTACTGGTTGTGTGTATGTACTGACATGTGACCTACTGGTTGTGTGTATGTACTGACATGTGACCTACTGGTTGTGTGTATGTACTGACATGTGACCTACTGGTTGTGTGTATGTACTGACATGTGACCTACTGGTTGTGTGTATGTACTGACATGTGACCTACTGGTTGTGTGTATGTCCTGACATGTGACCTACTGGTCGTGTGTATGTACTGACATGTGATCTACTGGTTGTGTGTATGTACTGACATGTGACCTACTGGTCGTGTGTATGTACTGACATGTGACCTACTGGTTGTGTGTATGTCCTGACATGTGACCTACTGGTTGTATGAACTGACATGTGACCTACTGGTCGTGTGTATGTACTGACATGTGACCTACTGGTTGTGTGTATGTACTGACATGTGACCTACTGGTTGTGTGTATGTACTGACATGTGACCTACTGGTTGTGTGTATGTCCTGACATGTGACCTACTGGTTGTGTGTATGTACTGACATGTGACCTACTGGTTGTGTGTATGTACTGACATGTGACCTACTGGTTGTGTGTATGTACCTCTCCCCCATGTGACCTACTGGTTGTGTGTATGTACTGACATGTGACCTACTGGTTGTGTGTATGTACTGACATGTGACCTACTGGTTGTGTTTATGTACCTCTCCCCCATGTGACCTACTGGTTGTGTGTATGTACTGACATGTGACCTACTCGTTGTGTGTATGTACTGACATGAGACCTACTGGTCGTGTGTATGTACTGACATGTGACCTACTGGTTGTGTGTATGTCCTGACATGTGACCTACTGGTTGATTGTATGTCCTGACATGAGACCTACTGGTCGTGTGTATGTACTGACATGTGACCTACTGGTTGTGTGTATGTCCTGACATGTGACCTACTGGTTGTGTGTATGTACTGACATGTGACCTACTGGTTGTGTGTATGTACTGACATGTGACCTACTGGTTGTGTGTATGTACTGACATGTGACCTACTGGTTGTGTGTATGTACTGACATGTGACCTACTGGTTGTGTGTATGTACCTCTCCCCCATGTGACCTACTGGTTGTGTGTATGTACTGACATGAGACTTACTGGTTGTGTGTATGTCCTGACATGTGACCTACTGGTTGTGTGTATGTACTGACATGTAACCTACTGGTTGTGTGTATGTACTGACATGTGACCTACTGGTTGTGTGTATGTACTGACATGTGACTTACTTGTTGTGTGTATGTACTGACATGTACAGTATGTGTAACTGATAGATACACACACAAACACAAACACACACACTACATTTTAATGTTTTTAAATGTAGTGTGTGTAAATTGTATAGGCTTTTGTCTGTAATGTTTTATTCGTTATGTGTCGGACCCTAGAAAGAATAGCTGTCAACCAAATAAATAAACAAAAAAATCTAATCACTAACAGACACACACAAACAGTACATCCCTTATAACACGTGGAAAACACACACTCAACCCCCCTCCCAAAACACACACTCAACCCCCCTCCCAAAACACACACGGCTCCCTCTCCCTCTCCAGGTAATGGGTGTGTGATCCATGGCAGCAGTGCGGAGCCAGAGATCGGCCGCGTAGCTAATCGTGTTCTAGGTGAGCTGGTCCTGCCCTTCCAGGACATCCAGATAGACGACAATGAGTATGCTGCTCTCAAGGCACTCGTCTTCTTTGACCCTGGTAAAGCACTTGAACATTTCTCGAACCAGGCAAACTTCCTTACTGTATTTTCACACTTTTACACACCACACACACACACATACCGACCACACAAACCTACACACACCACACACACCCATACACATCACAGACACCACACACACACACACACATACCTACCACACACACCTACACACACCACACACACCCATACACATCACAGACACCACACACACACACATACCGACCACACACACCCATACACATCACAGACACCACACACACACACATACCGACCACACACACCTACACACACCACACACACCCATACACATCACAGACACCACACACACACACATACCCACCACACACACCCACACACACCACACACACCCATACACATCACAGACACCACACACACTACACAATAGCTTAATTTATTCAACTGAACAAAGTTAATTTGAATGGTTTTGTTAATCATTGACACGTGACTGTTCTCTGTTCTTTTTGTTCCACCCGGACACCAAATGTCTTCACACATTCATTTCATATCATTCATCAATACATTTTCTCCCTCTCCATCCATCCCTTCATCCGTCCATCTCTCCTTCTGTCCAGATGCCAAGTCTCTGCGTGACCCGTCTAAGATCAAGGCGATGCGTCTGCAGGTCCAGATGAGTCTAGAGGACTATATTAACGACCGTCAGTATGACTCCAGAGGGAGGTTCGGAGAGCTGCTGCTACTGCTGCCTACTCTACAGTCCATCACCTGGCAGATGATAGAACAACTGCAGTTTGTTAAACTCTGTGGCCTGGCCAAGATAGACAACCTACTGCACGAGATGCTGCTGGGAGGTGGCTGTATGATAACATCATATTAATAATATTGTTAAGAAATATAGATGTTATTACACTACTTGGAGGTGAGTAGTAGTGTGTACATTTAATGGTAAATATATTATCCTGTGTCCTGATTGGCTGGTTTGTCTGCCTGTCTCCAGGTTTGGCATCAGAGCCCGCCCACCTGCACCAACCAGGCCACACCCAGTTAGCCCAGGACCCTTTGACTGGACACACACTGGTCATAAGCGCCATGCCTGCTACACACGCTTCTCAGATAGGTAAGATATACACACACACACACACACACACACACACACACACACACACACACACACACACACACACACACACACACACACACACACACACACACACACACACACATGCATGAAGTTGTTCTTCAGATAGGCAAGATTCATGGGCATTCACTGGCAAGAAACCATGACTGCTCCATATTACCCTCTCTGTCCCTCTGGTGTGGCTCATCTCTCTCTCTTTCTCTGTCTCCCTGTCTCTCTCTGTCCCTCTCTGTCCCTCTGGTGTGGCTCATCTCTCATTCTCTTTCTCTGTCTCTCTGTCCCTCTCTGTCCCTCTGGTGTGGCTCATCTCTCTCTCTTTCTCTGTCTCTCTGTCCCTCTGGTGTGGCTCATCTCTCTCTCTCTCTTTATCTGTCTCTCTGTCCCTCTCTGTCCCTCTGGTGTGGCTCATCTCTCTCTCTCTCTTTCTCTGTCTCTCTGTCCCTCTCTGTCCCTCTGGTGTGGCTCATCTCTCTCTGTCTCTCTCTCTCTCTTTCTCTCTTCTCTCTCTCTTTCTCTCTCTCTCTCTTTCTCTGTCTCTCTGTCCCTCTCTGTCCCTCTGGTGTGGCTCATCTCTCTCTCTTTCTCTGTCTCTCTGTCTCTCTCTGTCCCTCTCTGTCCCTCTGGTGTCCTCTCTGTCCCTCTGGTGTTCTCATCTCTCTCTGTCTCTCTCTGTCCCTCTGGTCTCTCTTCTCTCTCTCTTTCTCTCTCTCTCTCTTCTCTCTCTCTGTCCCTCTCTGTCCCTCTGGTGTGGCTCATCTCTCTCTCTTTCTCTGTCTCTCTGTCCCTCTGTCCCTCTCTGTCCCTCTGGTGTGGCTCATCTCTCTCTCTTTCTCTGTCTCTCTGTCTCTCTCTGTCCCTCTCTGTCCCTCTCTGTCCCTCTGGTGTGGCTCATCTCTCATTCTCTTTCTCTGTCTCTCTGTCCCTCTCTGTCCCTCTGGTGTGGCTCATCTCTCTCTCTTTCTCTCTCTCTGTCTCTCTCTGTCCCTCTCTGTCCCTCTGGTGTGGCTCATCTCTCTCTCTTTCTCTGTCTCTCTGTCTCTCTCTGTCCCTCTCTGTCCCTCTCTGTCCCTCTGTCCCTCTGTGTGGCTCATCTCTCTCTGTCTCTCTCTCTCTCTCTCTCTCTCTCTCTCTCTTTCTCTCTTCTCTCTCTCTTTCTCTCTCTCTCTCTTCTCTCTCTCTGTCCCTCTCTGTCCCTCTGGTGTGGCTCATCTCTCTCTCTTTCTCTGTCTCTCTGTCTCGTTCTGTCCCTCTCTGTCCCTCTGGTGTGGCTCATCTCTCTCTCTTTCGCTGTCTCTCTGTCTCGCTCTGCCCCTCTCTGTCCCTCTGGTGTGGCTCATCTCTCTCTCTCTCTCTCTTTTCTGGTGCGGCTCATCTCTCTCTCTCTCCCCGTCTCCCCCCCATCTCCCCCTTTCTTTCCCTTTTCTCTCTTCACAGCGTCTCCAGACACTCCTATCCCATCTCCTCCTCAGGGTCCATAGATGATCAAGTCAACTTCAAGCCCCTCCTTCCTGCTGGCTCCGTCTCCCACAAAGACATATCCCTCCCCCTCCCCCTGAGTGTACAGCACCCGACCCGCGAATAACAACTACAAAAAACTACAGAAAGTCTGTTCGATGGGCAAAATACTCATTTGAGATATACATTCCATGCGTAACTCATAAATCATGCATTCACTAGTAGTGTCAAAACCTGAGGTTGCCCTATGTGTGTAAAGGTGTCAAATATTTGATGTTTTCAACCCTGTTTAGTGCCATAGGTTTTCACTCCAGTTCGTTGGTCTACAAATTGAGTAATCTGTGTAAATTGTAGCATCTATAAATCATTCGATTATTCCTAGTCTCTGAGCCTCTGTTATTATGGTGTAAATGACCGTATGTATTTAAGCTTTCCATCGGCTCATCATTGAAGATGGAGTGAGAGATTTGCTATCACCATGTACATTATATACACTATGTGTTTCTCAAAGTGATTAGGACTGTGTCTGTAACACATGATGTTCACGTGTTGCCATGTTTCTTGTGGTGTGGTGCTTTACTGGAGCATAATGTATTTGTCAATAATATAACTAACTGTATATTTAGTTCTTAATCAACTCTGCAGTGGCTTTAAGTCTTTTGAGATTAATGTTATGATATGATATTATATGAAAACTGTCAAAATTGGTGATTAAATTCAGTTGCATTTGTCAAATGAATCTTATTGAACTTCTTTAGACTGTCAAATGGTGTATACACTTTAGACAATGTAAGCTGTGTATTGTGATTATAACAGAACACTATTTTCATTGAATTGTAGCCTCTGCTTTTGTCTGCTTTTGCATGAAAATGGACATAGTAATGAAAAAATAGAGAGGTAATAGAACGAACCCAGCAACCACGTTGTCCCACAGCAGAGAAATGAAGGGTACTGGCTCCCCCATGTGGTTTGTTTAGAAATATCAATTCTGTAATCACTAGATGGCCAAGGTGTCAATATGGTCAGAGAGGATGAGAAAGTATGTGAGATATTTGTTATTAATTAATTGTATAGATAGGTTCCATATTTCATCTGCTCCATAACCTTTCCCTTGAGAGTTCCTATAAGTGTTCTATTGGTCTGGGTTATATGGTGTGTGTCTATGGTCTGGGTTATATGGTGTGTGCCCATGGCTGGATTGGTCTGGGTTATATGGTGTGTGTCCATGGCTGGATTGGTCTGGGTTATATGGTGTGTGTCCATGGTCTGGATTGGTCTGGGTTATATGGTGTGTGTCCATGGCTGGATTGGTCTGGGTTATATGGTGTGTGTCCATGGTCTGGATTGGTCTGGGTTATGTGGTGTGTGTCCATGGTCTGGGTTATGTGGTGTGTGTCCATGGTCTGGGTTATATGGTGTGTGTCCATGGTCTGGATTGGTCTGGGTTATATGGTGTGTGTCCATGGTCTGGGTTATATGGTGTGTGTCCATGGTCTGGGTTATATGGTGTGTGTCCATGGTCTGGATTGGTCTGGGTTATGTGGTGTGTGCCCATGGCTGGATTGGTCTAGGTTATATGGTGTGTGTCCATGGCTGGATTGGTCTGGGTTATGTGGTGTGTGTCCATGGCTGGATTGGTCTGGGTTATATGGTGTGTGTCCATGGCTGGATTGGTCTGGGTTATATGGTGTGTGTCCATGGTCTGGGTTATGTGGTGTGTGTCCATGGTCTGGATTGGTCTGGGTTATGTGGTGTGTGTCCATGGTCTGGATTGGTCTGGGTTATATGGTGTGTGTCCATGGTCTGGGTTATGTGGTGTGTGCCCATGGCTGGATTGGTCTGGGTTATATGGTGTGTGTCCATGGCTGGATTGGTCTGGGTTATGTGGTGTGTGTCCATGGTCTGGATTGGTCTGGGTTATGTGGTGTGTGTCCATGGCTGGATTGGTCTGGGTTATATGGTGTGTGTCCATGGCTGGATTGGTCTGGGTTATGTCTGGGTTATATGGTGTGTGGTCTGGGTTATGTGGTGTGTGTCCATGGTCCATGGTCTGGCTGGATTGGTCTGGGTTATGTGGTGTGTGTCCATGGCTGGATTGGTCTGGGTTATGTGGTGTGTGTCCATGGCTGGATTGGTCTGGGTTATGTGGTGTGTGTCCATGGCTGGATTGGTCTGGGTTATGCTCTGTTTGTTGATGTGAGTTGAGTGAAAGCTCATTTTGCCCCCTCATCTAAAAGAAAATGAGAAAAACACAAAAATAGTCTAGAAATAAATGTGCCTCCATATAAAACCCTACCCATATTGAATGTTTTAGTGTGTTATGTTTACACTCAGTCTTGGATAGCTTACTTTCCAAATGTAATCCATTACAGTTTCAGTAAGTAACTTTAGGATTTCCCAAACTCAGTAGCATAATCTGATTACTTTTAGTTACTTTTAGATTACTTTCCCCTTAAGAGGCATTAGAAGTAGACCACAATGAATATTACCAATTGAACAAAATGATTGCGGGATAAATAAATGCTAGAGTTTACATAGCTAGCCATAAATGTTGCATTTTAGTTTATGGGTTATGTAGGCTTCTTCTTACCCATTGTTTCTACTTCATTACAGATAATACAACGATTAGGCTATTCCTTTACATTAATTATGAACTATGTCTGTCAGATTTCCAGTCATTCCAATTCATTTTCATTTTCAAGTATAGGACTCAGGAAATATGGAAAAATAAATCAGCCTAACTATTTTAGCTGAGCGTAATCCAAAAACGAACGGTTTAGTAGCCTACACTGTTGTTCATTTTGTTGTAATGGAGGACTGGTTGGGCTCATTGCTTCGAGTAAAAAAAGTAATGCTGGTGTCACAGAATGACTTTGAGCACTACCGAAAAATGCAATTTGCATGTGAAAAATGAAGGTCATATGCTGCATTTGCTCTAGGCCTATTGTTTACCTTTAGGTTGGTGACACATTGATATCTTGATAATATGCAACTATTTAAATATATCAAAAGTGTGCAAGTTTGAGGATGTGCTCATTATGCCTGTGGAGATTTTTTTTAACCAGCACGAATTAGATTGTACGTGGAGCACAATATGGATGAGTTTAGAAGAGAAGACTCCCTCAAACTGTTATTCCATACTGAAGGCTGGGATCCGCAATCTCCCTCAAACTGTTATTCCATACTGAAGGCTGGGATCCGCAATATGGATGAGTTTAGAAGAGAAGACTCCCTCAAACTGTTATTCCATACTGAAGGCTGGGATCCGCAATATGGATGAGTTTAGAAGAGAAGACTCCCTCAAACTGTTATTCCATACTGAAGGCTGGGATCCACAATATGGATGAGTTTAGAAGAGAAGACTCAAACTGTTATTCCATCAAACTGTTTTAGATTCCATACTGAAGGCTGGGATCCGCCAATTATTCAATATGGATGAGTTTAGAAGAGAAGACTCCCTCAAACTGTTATTCCATACTGAAGGCTGGGATCCACAATATGGATGAGTTTAGAAGAGAAGACTCCCTCAAACTGTTATTCCATACTGAAGGCTGGGATCCACAATATGGATGAGTTTAGAAGAGAAGACTCCCTCAAACTGTTATTCCATACTGGATGAGTTTAGAAGAGAAGACTGGGATCCACAATATGGATGAGTTTAGAAGAGAAGACTCCCTCAAACTGTTATTCCATACAAACTGGATGAGTTTATTCCATACTGAAGGCTGGGATCCGCAATATGGATGAGTTTAGAAGAGAAGACTCCCACAAACTGTTATTCCATACTGAAGGCTGGGATCCGCAATATGCAGCTCTTACAAGAGCGCACTTTTCACTGTCTGTCCACTGGTCGCAAAAACAATGATTGATAGGCAGTGTAAACTTCTTAAATTCAACCATTATTGGGTTAAAATACACATATACATTTGTGAACAGCCATCCTGTAAAGTATCTCGTCCTCCTCTTCTGAGGAGGAGTAGCGAGAAGGATCGGAGGAGACCAATGCGCAGCGTGGTAAGTGTCCATAAGGTTTAATCAAAACACAACAGAACACTGGAACAAAACAATAAACGAAACAGTCCCGTGTGGCAACAAGCACTGACACGGAAGACAAACACCCACAACTCAAAAGTGAAACCAGGCTACCTAAGTATGATTCTCAATCAGGGACAACGATTGACAGCTGCCTCTGATTGAGAACCATACTAGGCCGAACACAGAAATCCCAAATAATAGAAAAACGAACATAGACAACCCACCCAACTCACACCCTGACCATACTAAAAGAAAGACATAACAAAGGAACTACGGTCAGAACGTGACACATCCACAACAACCACAATCTGTAATGCGCAAATAGCTAAATGAGAGAGCAGCAGTGTGATTCATGTCAATGTGCTATGTAGATATCAATAATAAGTGATATACGTATTGTCAGTAGGCTACTCCACTGCTGTTGTCGTCCTAACCTCCCAGGCGTTTATTCAAATTGGATGCGACTGCAAAAAAAAGCCTATTCCTGTTTTTTTCACAATCCATCAAACGCATTGGTTTGTCATCATAGTGGTCTCTGATTCAAGCGGAACAAACGTAAACTTTTTTCAATGCTAATTTGAATGTCACTGAACAAAATGTGTCATATATATTTGTTTTCCACAAACAGCCTTTCTGAATTTAAAAATAATCCTAGAAGCAATCATTTAGTTTTTCAAAAGTGTCTGTAATCTGAATACAATATTTTTGCTGGTAAAGTAAGGGATTACTAATATAACATACAATAAATTGTTTAAATGTAATCCGTTACTTCCCAACCCTGTTTACTCTGATGCCTGTCCTACTCCATTCTGTGTGTGTGGGAAGGAGAAGATGGTGTCTGAAATCAACATGGCTCTCTATCAACTCTATAATGAAGTAGAAAACCATGTCAGGTTGAAACAACATTGCATGGTGTGTGTGTGTTTGTGTGTTTCTGTGTGTGTTTGTGTGCATGTGTTTCTGTGTGTGTATGTGTGTTTCTGTGTGTGTGTGATTCTGGTTCCTGTAGCAGACAAACCTGTGTGTTAAAATTCTGGTCACATATCTCATCTCAGACAACCCCCCTTGCCCCCACCCCACTCCACACACACACACACACACACACACACACACACACACACACACACACACACACACACACACACACACACACACACACACACACACACACACACACACACACACACCGTTCGTCTCATGACTGACAGCTCTGTATTACCACCCAGCAGGCACATGAAGGGATGGAAGGATGTAGGAAGGATGTAGGAAGGATGTATGGAGGGAGGAATGGCGTGGAATAATCAGATTTGCCTTTTCATTTGCTCTACACATCAATTCTTTGTGTGGTTATGGTCATGATGAAGGCAATGGCAGAGAATTACAGTTTATAACCTGCCCAATCTCAAATGAACCCCTGGCTAATATCCCCTGGGCATATATTTTGTACACATCCAATCCTTTCCTATGCTGTACATTTCCAATCCTTCCCGCTCTACACACAGTGCCTCAGAGCCCAGGGCTTTGTGTTGATAAAGGATCAGGCATCAGACGGCTTGACGTACAGAACTCCACCACCAGATGGCAGTACTACTCTATAGTATCTTCATAAACCCTTCTCTGCCTCTCCATAATGAATGAACTAAAAACCCTCTGTCAACATTATCTGACTATGTTAGAAATAATGGATGTTCTTTGTAAAGTTATTTTAACTTCCTTACCCTTTAAGTCTGACCATAAATCTCATATAGCGTAGTTGTTTAATATTTCTCATATTTCTGATACTGCTACTACACAGCCTCACTTTGTATTCGGGTTCAGGGAATGGAAAGGAGAGAGAAAGCAAAACTCTCTCACTCTTTTCCACTTCCTCTGGGTCATATTCAGGTTTAGGATTAATTTGATGATTATTGTGGCAAAAAAATAATCTTGACCTTCTGCTCGGCAGGCGAAGGTCATGGGCCACATCAAATTGCCTATCTAGCTAACTACAGATCACGTCAACATGGCCAGTTAACAAGTTAACCTCAGATCAAGTCAATATGGCTAGTTAACAAGCTAACTACAGATCAAGTCAATATGGCTAGTTAACAAGTTAACCTCAGATCAAGTCAATATGGCTAGTTAACAAGCTAACTACAGATCAAGTCAATATGGCTAGTTAACAAGTTAACTACAGATCAAGTCAACATGGCTAGTTAACAAGCTAACTACAGATCAAGTCAACATGGCTAGTTAACAAGCTAACTACAGATCAAGTCAATATGGCTATTTAACAAGTTAACTACAGATCAAATCAACATGGCTAGTTAACAAGCTAACTACAGATCAAGTCAATATGGCTAGTTAACAAGCTAACTACAGATCAAGTCAATATGGCTAGTTAACAAGTTAACTTTCAGGGGATAAACTAGATGTCTTTATCCAGTTATTGTTTGATTTGCTTGTCATCTATAGTGGCGATGACAGTAGTCAGACTGACAACTTTACCAGGACGAGGACTTGCTGATATAAAGACTAACGTTGTTACTTAGCTAACTAGCTACATGCCAAATTGATAGGCTACCCTTACATATCTGAAATAACATGATCAATTGATGTTTTACTGATCATGAATAACATGCTTGCTGTATAACTCTGATGATAGAGCTAAATGTGGAATACTGGGAACTGTGTAGTTCTGTCTATGTTCTTTAAGAGGCGATGATATTACAACATTTATTTAACAATTCCTTGAAAACGGCATTCAGTTGTCAATGGTTTTAGTGAAGCTGGGGGTCTCCTTGCCCCCCAGCAGCCAAATGAAGAGCTCTGAAACGTATTGTGATGTTTTATTCATAACGACCTATTGTCCAGAATGATTCCTGATTCCGTGTACATACCCTTTCTGATTAAACCACTATGGTTCAGGAAGAAAACAAATCTAATTTCTGTGGTCTTACATATATGAAGAAGGAATAGGACAAGCAACCTGGAGACACACATTAGGACTCAACATCTCTCTCTCTCTCTCTCTCTCTCTCTCTCTCTCTCTCTCTCTCTCTCTCTCTCTGTCTCTCTCTCTCTCTCTCTCTCTCTCTCTCTCTCTCTCTCTCTCTGTCTCTCTCTCTCTCTCTCTCTCTCTCTTTTACACACACACACATAAACATCCACACAGCTCCTCCATCTGAGAACGCCGGTCGGCTGGTAGTGGAAAATGTATTCAATTCAAATCAAATTGATGTAGCGAGGAGTAATCTTTCTCTATTAAACCTGTCACGTTGTTCCTTAATATATTTTACTGCCTAGCTATGAGGGCACACAAATCAAATAGCATAGACATACACACGCACAATGTTGTACACACACACACATATTTGTGCGCACACGCACACACACACACACACACACACACACACACACACACACACACACACACACACACAAACACAGAGTCCTCACGAATTGGGGAACAATTGACTCCCAATCAAAATCATATTTTTCCTAACCCTTACCCATATTATAACCCTAACCCTCAACCTAACCCCTAGCCCGTAACCATAACTCTAATTATAACCCTAACCCTCAACCTAACCCTTAGCCCCTAACCATAACTCTAATTATAACCTTAACCCTGAACCTAACCCCTAACCCCTAACCATAACTCTAATTGTAACCCTAAACCTCAACCTAACCCCTAGCCCCTAACCATAACTCTAATTGTAACCCTAAACCTCAACCTAACTCCTAGCCCCTAACCATAACTCTAATTGTAACCCTAAACCTCAACCTAACCCCTAGCCCCTAACCACAACTCTAATTATAACCCTAACCCTGAACCTGACCCCTAACCCCTAGCCCCTAACCATAACTCGAATTATAACCCTAACCCTGAACCTAACCCTTAGCCCCTAACCATAACTCGAATTGTAACCCTAAACCTCAACCTAACCCCTAGCCCCTAACCATAACTCTAATTATAACCCTAACCCTGAACCTAACCCTTAGCCCCTAACCATAACTCTAATTGTAACCCTAAACCTCAACCTAACCTAGCCCCTAAGCCTGCAATTGCTGTTTTCCTTACGAAGACCAGCAACATATCAGCATTGTCAGCATTCTCCTTGGTTTACTATTATTGTGAGGATTTACTAAAACAGGCACACACACACACACACACACACACACACACACACACACACACACACACACACACACACACATACACACACACACACACACAAACACACACACTACGGTAAAAGAGAGTGAAAGGGCGAGAGAGAGAGAAATAAATAGAGATTGAGAGAGAGAGTAAAAGTGAGAGAGAGAGAGAGAGAGAGAGAAAGAGAGAAAGAGTGAAGTAGAGAGAGAGAGTGTGAAAGAAAATGAAAGAGAAAGGGAAGGATAGAGAGAGATAGGGATATAGATAGCGAAATAGATAGATAGAGAGATAGAGAGAGAAATAGAGACATACACAGATAGATGGATAGATAGATAGATAGATAGATAGATAGATACATAGATACATAGAAATAGATTGAGAGAATGATAGATAGAAATAGATTGAGAGATAGATTGATAAAGAGATACAACGGTTCCTTCTTTGAAAGTTGTGTCATACTGCGGCACACCATGCGTGCTTCCGCAGCATTCTGTGGCACATCATTTCATTGTCAGCCATTTCTTCTGTTACTCCAAATTATTATTATTATTATTATTATTATTATTATTATTATTATTATTATTATTATAGTTTGACCACCAGAGGGCATCTTTGAGAAGCATTTGATAGTATTCCATATGGGCATTACCAGAGAAGTTAAAAACTTTTTTGTAATAACATAGTATATGGGATTGATTTGAAGAAATTTGGCTTAATTCATTTGATTAATATTATTATGTTTCTAGTCAGAGAGAGAAAAAAAAAAACTGGGTTTCCGCTAGGATGGAATGGAAAATATGGCGCTGTACAACATGACGATCGGGAGTAGGCTACAGGATTGGAGGATTCTAAATTGTTTGCCATCATTAGACAACTTTGTTCCAAAATTTCTGTAAATCAGTGATATTTATTCCCATAGTAATTTGTTATGGATCCATAACTAAATCAACATCTGCATTTTAAAATATATATTTTTTATCATTATTTTATTAATGAAATGTGTTTATTAGGCTACTGTGCAGTCTACAATACATACTGTAGTAAGCATGGGAATGTGCCTAATTCCTTACATAAGGGAGAGTAGGCCATGTCTGTACTACAGAATGCGGGGCACATGGGAGACTGGTGTT